>NW_027281029.1:0-46138 GCF_046629955.1 Centroberyx affinis | reverse complement strand
TTTACTATATGTGTGTGTGTGTCAAAGTATGTGCCTGTACATGTGAGTTCTGTGTATGATAGTTTTGAGATGTATGCATGTTATAGGTGTGTGGTTGGGTAGTGTGTGTGTGTGTGTGTGTGTGTGTGTGTGTGTGTTTGTCCCGTAGTAGTGTGTTAGGAGCCGGCCGGCTTGCTGTAGTCCTCGACCCCGGTGATGGTGGCCTTGCAGAAGAAACAGTCCTTGTTGTTCATCAGATGCTGGTTGATACAGGCTCTGTGGGGAGAGGAAGGAGAGGGATAAATAATAATAATAATAATAATATAATCATGTGATTCTTTATTGATCTGTTCGCTTCCCCCCATCTAGGAAGGTCAGAGGTCAGGGTCAGCTACAGGACAGGAACTTCTTCAACCACTAGGCCACCCTGCTGTCCAATGGAGTGAGGAAGGAAGGGATAGGGGGCTGTGAGAGAGGGACGAAAGGAGGAAGGGAGGATGAGAAAGGGAAAAATGCGGAGAGACAAAGGACAGGAAAAGGGAAGCAATGAGTGACAGAGTAAGACAGAGTAAGTTCGGGAGAAGGAGAGAAGGGAGAGAGAAATTATAGACCGGGGGGGGGGGGGGGAAAGCGAGGAGGACTACGGATGTGATTAGAACGAGCTCAGGTCAGTGTGGTTTACTCAGACCACATGACAGGCTTTCAATCAGCACCAGAATAATCCATACAACTGCTGAGTTGGCGCGTCAGCTAAGCTAAATCAAGCGCACCTCAGGGATAACATGAAATATGTATTGAAATATGAATTTGACCAAGGTCTATTCCCGCAGCGCTGGAAAGGTTTTGGCCACGATCAGCAATATCAAACAGCTGACTCATACGATAACACACACATACGCACACACATACGCTCACACGCATGCATATACACGCACACACACATACACACACACAGATACAAATATTTATAAACAGTAAAAAATGCTTTAATTTACTGTATTAAACTATGAGATGTGTGTTTTTTTCAAGGACTTTTCTTCTTCTCTTCTTTCTTTTGACGAAGAAACTCAAGGATTCCTACAGCCATGCATCCATCCATCCATCCAGCCGTCTGTCAGTCTGTCGTTTGGATCGATGAGGCCACCGGGGGAATGGAGCACGGCGCTCTGAGGCTCAAGGTAGCAGCGTTCAGGGAGTGCGTGATGATGTATAATGTGTGATAGGAAATCCTTCGACAATAAAAACATAACCAGCTACTGCTTCAAAAACAACCCCCCCCCCGCTCATTTAAGCATATTTTATAATAAATCAGTTTCTTTGTTACATGTTACGTTTCTAGAGGAAATCACACCACAAACAATGCATTTTCCTCAATATACAGAGAAATTTGTGGAAATAAGATATTTTTCATTATCTTTCTATACATTTTGCTAGCTTAAAATCAATACTAAAAAGTTTTACTTTTTTTTTTTTTAATTAATCAACTTTCCTTCTTTTTTCCTCTCTTCCCTCAATTTTGGTTACCTGTTATCTGATCTTTTTGTCTGTCACTCTCTGTAAGTCATTGTCTGTCAATTTTATATGGTTTGTTACGTTGTTCGTCCTCATATTCTGTACAAAAGTATGTCTCTATGACTTTGTTTGTGAAGCAAATAGAAAAAAATAAAATAAAAAAATTGTACAGTGCTGATTCTCGATACTAAGTCATCAAACAAATCTGCTCTCTGGATGCTTAGAGGTGCCATCTCAGCAGGAATCCTTCAGCCAGGCAAGCTGACTGATTAGACATCATCATCCATTTCACAACACGTGCACCAGAGTGGCGTAGTGAGTAGGGAGGCTGTCCTTCGATCTGAGGACTCGTGTTGAAGCCCCCGTGACAGGCAGCATCTGTCCTGCTGAAGTGTCCTTGAGCAATTTCACTGAATCCCTACCAGCTTCTATGACACTGTTCTGTATCCGACCCCGACCTCTGACCTCCCTGTGGAGGGGGGGGAGTTGTGAAAAGAGAATTCCTTACTGGGATGAATAAAGAATTGTACTGTATTGTAAAAGCTTGAATTAACAAAGCAAAAGCGAACAGATTCCCAATGAAAACCTTGTCAAGGGCTTTGATACTACTAATGAACAACTTAGAGCGTCTTCAAAGTTGTATCTGAGGAACAACGTTTATTGGGGATGAATTTCATTTTGTACAAGGTATAGGGACCTCAGGAATTCTTTATTTGAAAAAATGCAAGAGAAAAATTCTGATTTGTTCTGATCCTGTGAAGATAATATGTTAAAATGGCTTTTCAAAGAAGACGTTTTTATTTTGGCTAAATTTCTAGAGAGAGCATGGAAAAGAAGACAAAGTATTTTGTACACTTAAGTTTGTGTAAATATTGTAATCATATGGATACAGAACTTGGTTTGTTGACTGTATGGGTCGCCATGTTGGACGTATGTATGTGATGCACTGTAGTACATGCAAGCCCATATGGGATGGGCACCTAACATGACAAATAAATCAAATCAATTAATCAATCTATCAATCAATCAATATAGCAAAATGACACCATAATATTTACCAAAACTACTACTTTTGTGCAAATGAAAGATGAAAGGTTTGATTGCGGCAACAGCCATATGAACCTAAATAACTGACAGTGAATTAAAAAGCGAACACTTTCCTTTCCATATTTTCCAGGTTAAATTCTCTGACTGGGGCGGTACGAATTATGTGTGTAAGGTGGAAGAAATTATGTGTGTGCGTATGTGTTGCATTTGTATGTTCTCTTTGCTGGTGGATGTACGTATGTGCGAGCGTGTGTGTGTGCGTGTGTTGACTCACTTGCAGGACTTGTGGGAGCAGGGCTTGAAGATGGCAGAGATGGAGTGAGCGTAGCAGATGGGGCAGAGGTCTTCCTCGCTGGTCGGCTGGAAGGAAAGAGACAAAAACAATTTACTTTGGGCAGAGTTTGGATGCTGTGGTTTCCAGCGACAGCCGTGTTACCTCTGCAGTCCTCCATCGTTTTGTTAAACTGTCATGACTTAAGCCATATGAACCTTTACATATTCGGCTATTGCCAGTGACATCAGGCTTGAAAATGGTAAGAACTCCTACCTTTCTCTTCCCTGCAATTACCTGGAATATTATTAACAGCTAAGTGTCCTATTAGCGACACCTCTATGTGTGAGTGTGTCTATAGTCCCAGTGCATTATGGGACCTGGGAGCTTACACGTTAGGGTCCCTATGGCAACACTATCACTTGAAGATGTCATCGCCACATCATACCCCTTTTTCACACTTACTCACTCCTCACTGTTCTTATGGACTTTTCATCACTTCTGTTCACTTTGTACATTTTGACTTTGCAGCTTCATTTTTTCCATTTTCTTCCACTCAGACTTTCCTCTCTTCTCTCTCTCCACTCGTCCATTTATTAGCTAGATTCATTCTCCCCTTTTTTAATATCCGTCTAGCAGTGATCTACTCTGAGAAACCAGTCTCACACTTCTCTACTTTTCCTCCTGCTTTTCTCGTTCCCTTCTCTCCTCTCTCTCTCTCTTTGCCTTAACCACACAGCATGCTGTCGCCAACCTATCAACACCAATATCTTCCATCTCCCTCCTCCCTCCTCCTCCTCTTCTTGTCTTCTCCTTCAATCCCCCTTTCTTCCACCTCCATACCACCTCTCCTCCTGTCACTCCCTCTCTCCCTCTGCCACATTTCAACTTTACTGGGGACACAGTGTGCTAGCTGTCAAGTTATTGCATAGCTGGAACTTCAAATCTGCACACCGGAAAATAAATAAATAAATAAAAAAAAAAAATAAAAAAAGGAAGATGACAAGCTTAACAACTGATAAAGTTTTATATTCCAACTTACTGAGTCTAGTTTAACATGTTATAAGTGAAATGATCTTACTGTCCTGGCTGGCCAGTCTGCTGGTTTCAAGAAATGTTATTAGTGCTTAGTGATTTGCTAAATCTGTATGGAGATGTAACAGCTGTTATTATTTATTTATTTAGTTTATTTATGTTTTATTATTATCCTTACTTACCTTTTCTTTCTTTCTCTTTCTTTCTTCCTTTTTAATGTCATTTTACCTTTTTTTGTGTATGAAATGTGCTATATAAATAACGTTTGCTTTTGTCTTTAGTACAATGACAATGTAATTGATTTATTTGAAACAAATAAAAAAAAAATAGTTATCGGTTCAAGACATTTCTTGTTTCATGAGGCTTGAAACCAACACAATTATCTGCCAATGAGTAAGAATTCTTGAAATAATTTTTACAATTCTAGATAAAAGATAAACATCTCACTACTTCTTTGCAGCATACCTTTCCCACCCTTCCTCCTCCCTTCCCTTCTTCTCTCCTCTTCTTCCTGAGAGATCATTGTTAAGTTTTTCTTCAGGGCATTTCATCAGCTCTACCCATACCACCTCCTGCTCTCCTCCACCCCCTTTTCTCATTTCGTCTGCCTCTATCTTTTCATTTGCACTTAGAGGGAACACTGGTTCTGCTGGCTTAGAGGCAACACTGACCCATGTCACCTCGTCCTCTCCTTCACCCCTTTTCCTCCTTTCTTCTGCCTCTAGCTTTTCGTTTGCACCCTCCCCTCTGGCCTCTTCTCCTTCTCAAGAGTTCATTGTTTAGTTTGTCTTTCTGTCACGTCATTAGCCGCACCCTTGACACCTCTCTGCTCGACCTTTTCTACTCACCTCTCTCTATCAATTCTCATTTCTTTTCTCCTTTTTCCTCCTCTCATCCTCTGTCTTCATAATCCAATGTTTAGTTCTTTCCCTATATCCCCTTTCAGTTCCTTTTCCACCCTTTCCTTCTGTGTTCAGTATTAATTTTTCTCCTGTTGTCAGCAGCTGCACCTTTGCCACTTCCTCCTCTACTTCCTCTCTGTCAGCCTTCCTTTCCTCTGCCTCCATCTGCTCTTTTGCACCCTCATTTCACATCGACACCATAGGCATTTAGCTGACACCCTTAGCCAGAGCGACTTACAGCTTGTGAGCGGGTAATGGCTCGGTGTCGTGCGAAAGGACACTTTGACAAGAGACATGGCTGGTGATGGACACACTGGCTGGTGCGGGGAACAAAACTGTGATGTTAAGTTTTACAGAATGGACTGTGCCTGGGCTGTACCTTTGTCAGATTTGGATTAAATGATACTTTCAAGTATTTTTTAGTGCTTGTTTTAAGCTGCTTAGGCAAACAGACAGGTGTGGTTCGCCACACAGGATGACAAAATGAGATCCATAGAGCAGAAAATCACAAAATTTGAATCCACCATCAGTTTGCCTTAACCATGAACACTGCCCACCTGCTGTCACACACCTGAACCCCAACTTCCCACCTCTTCTCCTCTCCTCTCCTCTATCCTCCATTCTATCTGTTCTCCTGAGATCTCAGTGTGCAGCCATCAACTCCTCTCCCACCTACTCCTCACCGCTACCACTTTTCTCCTTCAAACTCACTTACTTCCACCTGAGCTGGCCCCCTCCTCCTCCTTTCCTTCTCCACCTGCCAACTGATGCCTGGACCCCCGTCTCTTCTCCTCCACTGCTTTCCTCCTTTCTCACTTCTTAATCACTTCTTCTCTCTGCCCTCATTTGAAAGCACTGCCCCTGCATTTTTATCACAACCTTTCCCTCCCCCTGTACCCTCTTCTCAGCTTCATCCCTGGTTCTTTCTGCTCTCCTCCTGAGGTCTCAGTGTGCAGCTGTCATTTTGCCCCTGCTTGATCCCTGCCCACCTCCGCTAGACACCACAATTAAGTTGCTATACTTAGACCATTAGTAGGTCACAAAATTATACATGCAAAACCAGTGCACATACGGTGCCTTCAGAAACTATTCAACCCTCTTGACATTTTCCGCATTTTGTGGCGCTTTGGCCTGATTTAAAAATGGATTAGACTGAGATTTATATAACATTGCATAACAATATACACAAAAAAAATCCCCTTTTGTAAAACTGAAATACAGAAATATTTCATTTAAATAAGTATTCAACCTCCTGGGCCAATGTTTTGTAGAAGCACCAATTACAGCTTCAGGTCTTCTTGGATATGTCAATTTGGCACATCAGGATTTGGGGATTTCCTCTCATTCTTCCTTGCAGATTTGCTCAAGCTTGGTCATGTTGATATGGAGAGAAGCTATCTTCAAGTCAGATTTCCAGTGGGATTCAAGTCTGGGCTTTGGCTGGGCCACTTAATGACTTTCACATCAAGTGCTGATTTGGTTGTATGCTTGGTGTTATTGTCTTCCCAATCTAAGGTCTTTGGCACTCTGAAGCAGGCTCTCCTCAAGAATTTACCTGTATTTGTCTCCATTCATTATTCTCTCTATCTTTACCGTCTTCCTGTGAAGTCTGAGGTCTGAAGTCTCCCAGTTCCTGCCACTTAAAAGCCCTCTCACAGCATGGAGCTGCTCTCACCACCATGCTTCACGGTAGGGATGGTATTAGATAGATAATATCTTAACAGCGCTGTGTGACTAACTGACCCAAATTTTTATGAAACAGGGCATTTGAGAACAATCAAAAGAAAAAGGCATGTTGAGAATCATGACTTATAAATAAAAGGTTTGGCATATGAAAGCCCTCTGCTTCTTGCTGATCTTGGGAAGTTCAGTCAACATTTGTTATGAGCCATTAGCAATTGTCAACCATTAGTCTCTAACTAAGGACACAACAGTAAATGTAAGGATAGAGAAATGGCTTTGTGACAGCAAGGTTAGGTTAATTTCAAAACCCTAGTTTAGCTGTGAAAATGGGTAAGACATTTCACCACAGCAGCTACAGTGGAGATGCTACCTGGACAACAGTAGAAGATTCATTTCAATGGGCAGCTCCCAGGTGCTCAACAAACCATCGCTGGATAAATAAAGCTTTTGATCCTGAGGAAAAGTGTACATCTTTGAGAACTTCTTATTGTTTCCTTGGTACCTTGGCTCATGAAACCACAGTCCAGTCCAACTCTTAGGAAAAAGGTTACATGACTGAACTGTGAATGCAAACCAATTATCACCAAGTTCAGAGTTTAATAAACCAGGCAATGGATGAGTCCCGCCTTGTTTTGCATTCTATCCCCTTTTCAACCCTCTATGTAGCCCCCATATCTTCATATCCATACTATTCATCCATTTCTTCTCTCTTCCCTCCTTCCTCTCTTCCCAACAGAGACTCCCCTAATCCAGAAGTCAGAGTGAGGCCACAGAGGGAGAGACAGTAACAGAAAGGACGAGGGAGTGAGGGATGAAGAGAAAAAAAAAAGAGATTGAGAGACAGACTACGAAAAGGGAGAAAGAGAGGATGGAAAGCATTGAGTCCTCTCAACTGATTTCATGGCCAGTGGAGATGAAAGCTGTCTTTTACCGGAAGTGCTGCTCACTGCTCTAGGCATTCTTATTTGTATAAACACACACACACACACACACACACACACACACACACACACACACACACTGCAGAGAGAATAATCAAGCGAGAAAGAGTGCATTTCCCTCTGGTAAAATTGACAGTGGGACACTGTAAATGATAAGAAAAATGTGAATGTCAGCCATCTCCTGATTATACATTTATCTTTCTCCATGTGCCATATTCTTTCCTATCTACCCACATATACCAGGACTCGAGTAATGACTTTAGTCCAAATGTCAATTATTCTCAAGTCTTCAAGCAAAAGCTGTCAATCAGCTAGTGAAATTCTAAGAGTTTTCCTTTTCGAAGACAGAGATCAGAAAGTGTGTGTCTTCTACTGCACTTACAGCCCAATCTCTCCTTCCACTCTGTCTCTACGTCTCTCTCTTGGTTATGTATTTTTGTGGATGTATTGCATTAGATTAATTAATTACCATAAAATGCAAGATGTAAACATACTTATTTAAGCGTACAATAGAGGCTTTTCAAAAATCAACTCTCTCTCTCTCTCTTCCTTGACTTTCCCTCTGTCCCTCTTTTCCCTTCTTCTCCTCTTTATGCTTCTCTCGCATCTGTTCGCCCTTCCTCGCTCAAAGTCGCAGACTCCATGGGGTGCGATAGTGTTTCTGTTTGGGGTTCAGGCACAGGAGACAGAAACTTTAAACCTCTTTTCCTCCGCTTCTTTCTCTCTGCCCTTGCACCCTAAAACCTCTGTTTTGTCTCCTTAAAATGCTCACAATGCTGTTCTCCATTCTCGTAAATGGTAATTAAAACGCAGCGACGGAAGTCGGCCGAAGCTTTGAGGGCCTCATTAACCTTTAAGTAATGAACCTTTAAGTCGGGGGGGTTCCATAGCTTTGTTCAGGTCTATATCACTCTTCTACAGGCGAGAATGTGTGTGTGTGTGTGTGTGTGTGTGTGCCTGTGTGTTTGATATGCGGCTCCAGGACAGCCATGTCAAGTAGTGATAAGTGACCTTTGTGTGAGTCTGGGAGCCTGTGGGAATGTCTAAATGTGTGTGCGTGTGTGCGTGCGTGCAAGTGTGTGTACGCACTACTGTACTGTACATCAGAAACTCACCAGACCACCCCCTATGGCGGTGGCCGGTGCTGAGTCATAGACAAATTATAGACATTAGCAGCGAAAACGAGAGACTGAAGTAGAGGGAGAGAGAAAGATGGACACTGAAAAAACCCCTGAAAAAACCTGAAGAAAATTGCACTGAAAAAGTCAGTGTAATGCAAAGTAAATAAACAATTGGATGGAGAGGCACACACAGATAGTTAGATAGATAGTTAGATAGTTAGATAGATAGATAGATAGATAGATAGATAAAAACTATAAATAAAATGATTGATCAAGCCTACACTTTGCTGCATCACACCCTTTCTCGTCACTTCATCTTCCAACTCTCTTGTTCAAGTACAAACATCGACTTTGTACTTGCAGGAACAGGCTGGCGGTGAGATAAATTGTGTTCCATGAGAGAGACAGACTGCACCACACTTTGCATCGGCAGCAATGTTCTCACTACTGGCAAATATATTAACTGGAGAGATGACTAAAGAGCAGCCGCAGCTGAGTTCAGAGAGACTGTCAAGTACAGGAATAAAATAAATATCACAAGGCAATCTGTCACATGCAGCAGAGAGACATCAAGGGGGAGATGCACTAGGAGGTCAGTATGAGTGTGTGTGTGTATGCAACCTGTGATCTGCTGTATGAGTAAGTGTGCATGTGCCTGTTTCTGTGTATGTGTGACAGCCTTTTTTTGTTTTTATGTGTATCTGTGTCTGTATCTATGCCAGTACATGTGCCTTGCCCCAGAGACTGTATATGTGTGTGTGTGTGTTCTTGTGCCAAAAACAGACTCCTGACGACAGATGCTCAGAGAGCAGGAGGGCCATCCTGAGGCAGGGGGTTATGTGATTGGTGTAGGGAGCCGCCAATTGCCTGAATCCTGTAATACCAGGGCAATAAGGAAAATGTGTCTCCTCTCGGGTGAGCTGGATGATGCCAAAAATAAAGGCGTGTGATGGCCTGTGAAGGAGAGAAGGGCATCCACAGCATGGGTGAAATAAAGAACAAGAAAGAGACAAGATGACGTACAATGATGATGAAAAAAACGAGGGAGGAGAGAAAGAGAACAATGACAAATCATGCCAGGATTAATGAAAAGACAGAGGGTTAAATAAAAAAGATAAAGGTAAGCAATAGATAAAGGTAAAGAGGACAACTTATAGGGACACATCACAGAATGGAGTAAACTGAGCATGACAAAGACAAGAAGAAAAATCAAATGAGAGAAGGAAAGCACATTACACTTTCTCTGGGTAATGTACAAAAAATGAGAGGAAGAGTGATTGAGAGATGAATATCAGGTGTGAGAGAGAAAGAAGGAGGAATAGGAAAATGCTATCATTATGTGTGATGTAGGAACATAATTTGACAGAGAGGGAGAGACATGAATACCTTTTGATGGCTAGAAGCATGGGATAACAGAAACGGAAAAGAGTTAAGCATAGAGGGAACAAAGGTCAATGAATAGACCTTTAGCTTGTGTAGCTTCCTGGCAATGATATAATCCCAAAATTGGCGATTCTCTGTTATCTGTTGCTCTGGGGCTCCAGTAGAGGCAATTGGAGAATTGGAATTGGGCAAAAAACAGTGAGAGACTCGTTTTTTATATATTGGCAGAATCTGCTTTGTCAAAGTCCTGTCTCCCACTTCTTTCACCCATCTACAATTATTGGTAAACGTACTACTTTCTCCGTTCCATCGGCATAAGTTTCCTCTGATCGGATTTCGGTGTTACACCTGTTCATACTGAAAGGCTAATAAATATAAAGAAAGAGATTCACTTGAAAACAATTCAGCTGAATGACTAGCTTTTTTTTTAAAGATATTGTCAGAATCTGCTTTGTCACATTCGTTTATGTGCTAGAAATGTGATTTTGAGACCTGTTTCACTACACATTGGCAGTGAATGGAGAGAGAAAAAACAATTTTCCAATCCCCTCTCACGGAGCACCAGAGCAACAGATAACAGAGTATCGACGATTTTGGGGTTACATCATGGCCAGGAAGCTACACAACCCAAGGTACTACCAAAGTTCAACATCACTATAAGGAGCGTCAAGCGGATTGTATTAAAGGATGAAGAGACATTTTTGCAGGACTAATTTTTATTTATCAAGGGAAGTTTTTACATCCTGCTTTGATCCCAACAGTTACACACATGCATACCTGGGAGCTGCTCAGTACAGCCACTACCTTCCACTGCTGCAGCTCCACTCTAGCAGGCTGTGGTTAAGTGTCTTGCCCAGGGACAGCTCAACAGCAGCTCTTCAGAAATGGTCACAGCTCTGGTTTTTGAACCTCTGGGCTACTCTGTGTTTGCCGCCCCCCTGTAAGCTCGTATATAAGCCAAGGTGTGACAAGTTCAAAGAAACAACAAATTGGTTTGCCTTGGATTTTTGATGTTTTGCCAAAGGGTGTCACAGCACCAAAAAGGTTAAGAACCACAGCCTTAGTGTCATTCATACTCACTGACCTCATTATAATGAACCAGGTGGATAAATGCCGTTCTATTATTGTGGCGCTGTTGCCGTTTGTCCAAACAACACCAGTTTTCTCTGTACAGGAACACTAGGTGAACACTGTACTAAGAATGTGGAGACTCAATGATATAAATTTAGGAGACCACATCTTTATTCATCTTTTAATTTATTCATTATTATTTCACCCTGATTCAGCAAGGCAGCTTGTGTGCATCTCCTGTTAAACACTGTACTTAATGGTCCCATATTGCGGAAAGCAGGATTTCCAGGAGTTGGATGTGCTATCTAAACATGGTGAAAGTATCAAAACGCACGGTCGCCAACTAAACTTCCATAACTTTGTGGAGTCACAGAGGTTCACTCATTATCATTTTTGTAAGAAATAATAGATTAACAAAGTGTTTTTTTCAAAGCGGTTGACCGGTTGCCATTGTTTATTTACTGGAGAGTTTTCCCTACCTTTAGCCACCGGGCTGCGGTGTCTCACATTTCACGCATGAAACGGTTAGCCAATTAGAACAGAGGGGTTGTTAATATTAATGAGCCTTAAAGGCACAGAAACAGCCTTTTGTTGGCAAGGCTCAGAGAGATGCTGGAAAATAAAAATGTAAAAATGGATTGAGAGTGTTTTTGGTACATGACACCACACAAACCGCTTTGAATGGACCTCAATACATAAAATAAAACACTGGAAAGTGTAGATTATGGGACCTTTAACAAATAAAATTTACACGGATCTAAGTATGCAAAAGCATTTTTCCTATGTCGGGCTGACATTTAGAAATGAACCTTGCCCCTACTACTTTTCTTCAACATGGATCACTAAAAACGAAAAGACTCATCATGAAAAAAAGAAATGGAATAGTTATTAACATGTCCTCTTTTATAGTTCAATACACCTCACTCCACTTTATTCTCTATGAACACATGCTACCATTTCACTATCTGCACCTCTGCTCTTTAAAGCGAACATTTACAGAGCCTAAGCAAAATATAATAATAGGCCCTGTCTTTTGCAAATGGAGTTTGGATGTTGTGTGTGTGTGTGTGTGTGTGTGTGTGTGTGTGTGTGTGGAAGTGCAAGTGTGTGTGAGTGTGTGAACAGGTGCATGTGCATGAAGAGTTTATGAAGTGTATGGGTGTGTGGAAGTGTGGCGGAGTGTGTGTGTATGTGCTTGTGTGTGTGTGTGTGTTTGGAGTTATGTACTGTGGAGGCAGAGATATGAGTCAGGAAGGTTTAAAGCTTCTGCACTAAAACACCCAGACAAATCATTCCTCTCCACTCTGCCGATCGTATATTCTCCTAAAACGTCTCGTCTGCCCTGTCCGGTTGTACATGTGAGTTTGAATATGCTGAGTGGGCAGAGAGGAGGCGAGGGAGCTCACAAAGGTTGTAATTATAAAAGAAAAAAATAAATATATATATATATAAAAATTGAAAACACTTTAAAGGTGAAATCAAACCCACCAAGGAATACAGCAGATTTTCCTTTTTTTGTTTAATTGTACTACTTAGATTCTACAGTATTCTTGTTTTCTTCTAAATTTTATTTGTCAGGATCACATGATTGGCAACGCCATAACCGGATTGTTCCTTATCTTGCCTAGCAGCCGAGATTTGATTGGTTAATCACAAAAGGCCATAACTACAGGAGGGTCTATTTGTCTTCCTGGCCTTCTGCTGTCATCATCCCTGGCCATGACTAGCATTTTAATCCTGCAATCCATGAACTCAACAGCCTATAACCGAGTCTGTCACAATGCAGAGAAGAACACACTTAGGTAGAAATGAGACAGGATTGGTCGAATCCAGTGGTGTGTGAAGAAAGGATAAAGGCATAGAAATAGAAGGTGAACTCTTGGAAGAATTAGAGGAAAAACGGGAAGGGATGAATTCCTGTAATCCGGAGTATGAAAGCATTTAAAAAAAGGCATATTTCCTCCTTCCCCTCTCTCTTTTTCTCACATGTACACACACTTTCCCCTCTCTATTTTCAGATTGTTTTCTTCCTTCAAACCCTTTCATTCTCCCTCTTTCTCACCACCTTCCCCCTCTTCCCTCTATGGCAAGTAGTGTACTTAATACATCTGTCCATCCTTCTCACCCAGATACAACTCAGGTTTGGGTTCAGTTCTACTCTCCATTCAGCTCTGTGCTGCAAACACACCCCTGATACGTTACACACTACATACACACACACACAAACACCTGCCACTTTTGAAGAACAGCACACTAGCACTGGGGAAGGCATGTCATTTAAGTGTGTGTGTGTGTGGCATAGACGGAGTGGTGCCCCCATTTTTGACATGGAGGGCCAAGGGACAAAATGTTATTTAACTTGGGTAGTGGGCCGGGATCCAAATAAACCCCCCAAAACCCACTGTGTTTTGACAACATCTCCAATACTAGTTTAGTCAGCGGCGGTTAGGGAATTGTGGTCAGGGCTTACTTCAAACCAAAATGGCAGCTTCTGAAGCAGCCAAAGAGCAGCTTTTGGCTCTGGCTGAAATAAAGAACCATTTGGCATCCAAAGTATGGAAATCCATTTCATCACCAAGTTAGGAGTCTTAACTTAGCTAAAACAACAGAAGTGGCTAGTTATACATCGTCCTAATGTCACGGTATAATTATTTTTAATGATACAATTTAGTCTATTGCTGACTCAGTTTGGTTTATAAAATGCTGAGTGGACCATTTCAAGCCAGCAGGGTCAGCCATCCCTTTAGCTATGATTGTTGGTACAATTTGGTCTCTGAAATGCTGCCTAGGTCATTTTAAGACAGAGGGTCAGCCATCCTATTAGCCTTTGGTTGTTGAGATTAATGGAAAGGTTGGAAATTTGTGGACAAGAAGTGTAAGACTACAGGCCCTTACACACCGGGAAGTGTCAAGTTGATGTCTCTATGTACGTCAATGGGAGACTGATTGACCATGTCAAACTTTTGTGGCTGGCTGCTGGTCATTGGCCAATCAGATAGAAGAGGGCATAGATCAGTGGTGTAGCAATGGCATAAAATGTTAGCACAACTTTTCATAACTTTAACATAAAAAAAATAAAAAACAAAAAAACAAAAACCTAAGAATATGTAGGCCACAATCAATCAGGTCAAGCAAATCAGTACTGCAACTTTAAACATTTCCTAAACGCTTTCCTAGAGAAACACAAAATATTTGCTCCATTGAAAGGTGGAACTAAAATTCAAGAAAGACAAAAAGTCAAGCATTCAAGAATTAGACAAAAACAAAAAAACAACTGATGTTAAATTATATCACAGATTCAAATCTTGGTTCGGTGGTTTTAAGCATGTGGACAGGATTGCCCATGTTCACAAAGATTAAATGAGCAATCCTACGCCAGAGGATAAATTCAGTTTCATTTGCCTTTATGGCAATAGCAAGTTACTGCAAATGATAATTTTTTTTTCCATTCCACAAGGATTATAAGCAGTTATACATTTTTAAAACGGCTGGATTTATGACTGCAAGACTGTAGCCTAACACCACTTCAGTTTTAAGTATGTGGAGAATATCATAAGTATTGAGTTAAATTAAAGTACCTTTCAGGCACATCAAGAAAGGGGGCGTGACTTTTCTATTTCTAAACACTTCTAAGCACTTCAAGCTGTTGTTGGTCCTTGTGCAAAACATGACACACACACACACACACACACACACACACACACACACACACACACACACACAAGTACAATTATGAAGGGTCACCTGGAACTGCAGAACCAAGACTAACTTTCTTTCATGTCCCTTGAAGAAATGAAGAAAAATAGATTGTTTCTGGAGTAATTGCTGTTCTCCCTGCAGCAAAAGTTCTTTCTCTCTTTATGTATGAACAAAAATGTATATGTGTGTGTGAGAGAGGGTATGAGCAAGAGAGAGAGAGAGAGAGAGAGAGAGAGAGAGAGAGAGAGAGAGAGAGAGAGAGAGTGAAGGAGATGGAGAGAGACAGAGAAAGAGCAAGAAAGTGCAGAATAGAGCAAAAAACAACCCATTTTACTTTGCTCAAAGACATACAGTAGAGTGAGGTGAGGTGCAGAGAGAGCTATAGAGAGAGAGACAAAGAGAGAGAGCAGTAGAGAGAGCGGTAGAGTGGAGGTGAGGAGGAGGGAGAGTTAGGTAACGGCCGTATTAGCAGAAGGTGTTCTTGCACAGAACTGTTAGTTCAAAGGCCTTTTCTAGGTGTCATGCTTTAATTGGGAAGTGATGGGACCTGTATTTCCCCCCTAAGGTGAAAATAAGAGCTGACCCTTCACTAACAGACTTCTGTCTGTGGCAGAGGGCAGGCTAATGACCAGAGAGTCCACTGGACTACAGTGAAACAAGCTCACAGGCAGTGTGGTCTGCTGAGCATGTAACTAGACAATTTCATTAAAGGCAGCTCATAACTAACTAACTAAGTAACTAACTAAGTAACTAAGTAACTAACTAAGTAAGTAAGTAAGTAACTAACTAACAGAATAACTGATTAACTAACTAAAAGAAAATGATTCATTTTAGGCAAACATTCCTTCATTCCATCAATGTACAATGAAACAAGCAAATGAACAAAAAACAAAACAAAACAAAAAGAATGTTTGGCTATGGAGAAAGTGACATTCACATCCAAGGAAAGCCAAAGTTTTTGAAATGTATACAATTTATGGATAATAGCTCATTGAGAACAATTATGTGTACCTGATGCTAAACATGTACATGTACTGTAACACAGCTTTATAATAACCATTAATTCATGCATACTCAAAATACTCAACCTAGAACTGTTTTTTTTTTTTACTTTTTATGTATTTAATCATATTTTTTTTTCTTTTTTCATACTTGTTTCCTTTCTTCACATGCTTATTCTATTATGTTGCTTAGTTTTGACAATTTAAAGTCCCCATGAGATGAACTCCCAATACTTTACTTCCTGGAAAACAGAGTGTCTTTAATGGTGACCTCATGCTGCACCAGTAGGTGCAAATATAAATTCCAACTAATAAAACCATCACAGATTTTTGAACAATCCTCCGCCTCTTCGATCAAATAAAACTGCCTTTCTCTCCATGACTGATATTCTATTGGTTTAGACTTTTCAATGATCCCTCACTGTGTTATGTCCCGTCCCAACATCCTGTTTCAACAGGAAATACATCAAATCAAGGAAGTAAAGATGCTACTGATGACTAAATTACAACAATTATATAACAGATAACCAGCAAATATATATACTGCAAACAAGAGAAACAACTCGGCAAATATGATTTTTTCAGGGACCACAACTTTGAATATACCCAATATTTTAAGATTTATTTGAACATCAACTCATATCAAAGCCTTATTTTTGCATAATTGTTGAATGAAATGGATCAGATGGAACATGGTGTTCAAACAGCAGCAGGGAGCGCACAGCTATAATGCCTAGCAGATTAAACAAAAAGGTCAACATATTGCTAGTAATCAGATACCGGTTTGCTGCTCCTGCCTCTTTCACAAACACATACACAAACACTCTCTTGTTCAAACACAGACACACACACACACACACCACACACTGTCTCGTCTCCTCTTTATCCGATGTGCTCTATTTCTCTCATTTCTTTCACCCCCTCCCCTCTATTTAGAAGAAAATCATTGGAGCTTTAAAGCCTGGCACTGTGGATGTGGTTGCCTAGACATCCCAAGCTGTTGTCTTGGCAAACATAAGCAAACGCAGTGTAGGCCTAAGTGTGTGTGTGTGTGTGTGTGTGAGTGTACATCTACGACAGTGTGTATGTGCGTGCGTGAGTGTAAATACTATATATAATATGTGAGTATATGATATATGTATGTAATAATGTGCATAATTGTGTGCATGTACGTTTGTGAATCTGCAGGTGTACAACTCTGCATTCATGAATCTCTGGGATGTGTACTTTGTGTATGTGTGTGTCTGTGTGTGTGTGTGTATGTGTACGTGCACAAATTTTAATTGTCTATGGAAAATCCCCACAAACGAGCAATCAGACACCAGCGCCTAAGCAACCTGACAGGTTTTCAAACAGGCTAATGATTTAATAACACAGTGGTAGTTGAAGGGGGCAGCCGCACAGGAATCAGTCCCATATCTGGAGACAGGCACTGGGAACACATCTCTCTCTCTCTCTCTCTCTCTCTGCTGCTCTCTCATTTATCTATCCCTCTTTTTCTTTTACTCCTTCTCTCCTTTCATTCATTCACTCTTTCTTCATTTCTCACTTACTTCTTCCCTCATTTTATCTCCCTTTCCTTGTCTCTCTCTCTCTCTCTCTCCCTCTCGTTCTCTTTCTTGAGGCCAGAATGGAGAAAATGAGCTTGGCTTTGAATTCTTCACCAAGGGTTTCCTCTCACTTTTAATGATAAAGAAAGGGCTCGAGGAGGGAAATGGGAAGAGAAAAGATAAATAAAGATGACTTTCTCTGTTCCTGTCCAGAGTACATGCTGAGCATGCAGAAGGAAGACCTCAAAGCACCTCGTTCCCCTGACCCATGTAAGGATCCAGTCCTGTGTCTGGGGCCGAGTCAAATTCGTATTCTAATGTTTGGTAAGGTATTTCAAATCATTATGAAATAAAAGAGTTAATTTCCAAAACATTTATCCATTTTGGAAACCCCCCCCAAAACAAAACAAAACAAAAACATTATCATCCAAACATCAATATCTCTAACAGAGGACAGTTTGTATAAGCATCAGTAACTAATACTCAACAACTTTACCCTTTAAAAATATATATATTTCTTTAGTTTTGTGCGATAAATCATTTTGCAAGAGGAGATGTCACAGTTTTCATGATGGATATCATTTTGGAATTAAACTTCAGAAAACATTCAGTGCATGATAATGCACTTACATGCCCCTGCTTATTTCACTCTCTCGTACACACACACACACACACACACACACACACACACACACACACACACATATATACACAATAAAACACCATCACTACTCTCTCCATCATTCCCCAAAAAGGATCACTCAAATATCCTTCCCCTCTACAATAAAAGGTCTACGGTTTGTTATGAAAAATAGAGGAACCCTTGTGGTTTCACTGATAAATGTTTTACTATGCTCAATCAGATAAAAAGTTTTGGTTACATAAAAGGTCATGAAAGAGGAGGTTATTCTTGTTGAAAGATGACAGTGCTTTCAGCTGCACACTATCAGATCTGATCTCTCTCTTTCTCTCTCCAACTTTGCCTCTATATAACCACTTAAAAATCAACACATCAAACATTTCACCACAGACGTGCGTTTCTTAAATCTGTTCTTTGCAGTATAACAGGCTGTCTGCATAATTTCTGGTCTCATCTGCTACAATTTACAGGATTAAACATTACATCACAGTCCTATATAAAAGCTGACAATATGTCTGCCTATTTCAGCTCAAGAAAAACAGGTAATGGTAAATAAGCAATTCATGAGGTGTTGGGAGATGTGAAATATTGCCTTCAGCTATAATTTGCAAATGGGACAAAATCAATGTAGACGGATTTGGATGATTTGGAACAAAAATATCACAGGGGAAAAACTACTGTTGGTTATAGCTGCTGAGAAAAATGGCAATTTACAGCCATTGAAATCAATGCTTGTGTATCGTGGCACATATGAGGTGAGTGCACTGAAAAAGCAAATCTATAACTAACATTACACTCAATACACATAATACATGCACAGCTTTGTTTTGGGACATCTGGGCCATCGCGCTACGAAACCATCATCGCATTTGGCTGCATCTTGATGAGCAATGTGTATGTCGAGACAGCTCCTGAAGACATTAAGTCTAATAAATTCAGCACTTCATGTCATTTACGGTGTCAAATTCAATCCGAGGCCACAGAATGTTTGCCGATATGCCGGTGAAACCAGTTTAATCTCTGCCTCCATTCTGTTTATCAGAGGCTGAGTGGAACTGACAGCATCATTCTGTTTCAGATCCAGGTTTCTGTGGGAAACCTCTTCGCTGTTGATCATAAAGACTCTGCACAAGACACACACACACACACACACACTGCGATACATTTATGACCAGGCTTATCTCTGAATTTTTGGGTTTACTGCATATGGCTGGCAGGATAAACTATAAGAGTGTCCATCCATTAATGGAAAGGTTATAGGTTCAGTCAGGTTCAGCAGTGTCAAGACAGTGCTTACACGAACCTGTTGGGTTTTTTTTTGTTTTGTTTTTTTTATCTGTGATTTCTGATCCATTTCATTTTTTCACTTCATCTTTTAGTTCCTATCCTGCAGTTCTGTTGGGGCATTATTTTGGAATTAATGAATTTAATTCTGAATTTATTTATTTCCTTATTTCTCTCTCTCTTTTTTGTAAAGCACTTTGTAACTGCGTTTTGATAGGTGCTACATAAATAAAGTGTATTATGATCATTATTATTACTGTCCTGTTCACTCATTGTGTATCTGGTTAGGGTCATGAACTAAATGCCTAAAATGTAAAATGTGGGCCATGGGACATATATGCCATGGCTCAATATATGTCAATGTAATCTCCTTCATGAATGTCAGCATGATTTCAATACACCGAGTCTCAGAGCGAAAATATATTTCTTTAACAAATTACGTAGTAAGCACATTTTTAATACAGAAATTAAAGAAAACGTTTAAGAAACCTTAGCTTAAAGAAACATTTCTTTATTTCTTTAACAGTAACTTACTTCATCAGCATTTTACCATACAGCCATTGCGGTGTGTGATGACTTGGACCTCAGCTTTCTAAACTGCAGCTCTGCTGTCTAATTCATAAATATTGCAGTGATGCGACCAGGATTGCTTTTAAGTCACAGGCCCATGGAGTATCCATATCTGTATCCCTAGTCAAGTTTACCATCTATCCCAAAACCCCCTCTTGGAGCACTGTGTGATGAATGGTGAGGGTTGGTTGTAGGCTGCAACTAACGATTATTTTCATTGTCGATTAATCTGTTGATTATTTTCTCGATTAATCAATTAGTTGTTTGGTCTATAAAATGTCAGAAAATGGTGAAAAATGGCGATCAGTGTTTCCCAAAGCCCAAGATGATGTCCTCAAAAGTCTTGTTTTGTCCACAACCCAAAGATATTCAGTTTACTGTCATAGAGGAGTAAAGAAACCAGAAAATATTCACATTTAAGAAGCTGGAATCAGAGAATTTTGACTTATTTTTCTTAAAAAATTACTCAAACCGATTAATCTATTATCAAAATATTTGGCGATTAATTTAATAGTTGACAACTAATCGATTAATCGTTGCAGCTCTAGTTGGTTGTATCTTAAGATTTCAAAATATTTTTTTATTCAGTGAATGCAATATGAATTTTAATCTTAGATCATACATATGCACCTTTGCAATCCCCTGCTTCAAAAGGGCAATCTAGTGTGGTGAGTTTGAGTAAAGACAGAGTCTTTCAGATAGAGTGGAGGAAAGGAGAAAACAAAAAAAAGTGTAATTCAAACGCACCAGCCTCTCTGCAAGGATAAAATTACTCATGTAGCCCAAAGCCATATACCATTTATTGGTGGTCAGTGCGATTGGACTTGAGAACACTTTCCAATCACGCGGCAAAGGTTTGTGGAGAATGTGCACCAGGCATTAAAGAGCATGCAATTTCCGACTTCAAGCCAAGTAAGAGCAGAGAGCATACCCTTTTTTCACAGAGAACCATTAGTGGTTTCATGGAAATGGACTTTGGACTTACTTCACTTCAACTCTATCGGGCCTTGTATCGTCAGCACAATTCTTTCATTTTCCTTCTCTTTCTCTCACTCTTTTCTATCCATCACATCTACTTCCATACAGAGTCAAATGAATTGTGCAGGGTGATGGGTTCTATTCTGCACAGATAACATTGTTGCAGAACTTATACAAGTTTTTTAACTGTTTCTTGAGGCGTATTGAGGCATGATGCAGCAAAAAATACATACAGCGATTTATACAACCTCAAATGCACCATCATTAGTTTGGCCCCTCTCTCTCTCCCTCCCTTCCTTCTTTCCTCACTCCCTCCCACTCTAAATCCTTTCTCTGGCCAATTTAGTTCTGTGGTGTGGTCTAAAGGGAAAGAGTGTAGGATCAGGTTCCCACTGCAGAGAAGAAGAGCGGGAGGGACAGGGTGAGGAAATGGGTTTCTCCTGAAACCCATCATGCTCTGCAGCAGACAGGTTCACCCTCAAGGGCAACGGGATCAGTGTGTCCAAACTGCCAACCTCAATGTCTTTGATTTCAGTGTGTTGACTTGTACTAAGGTTGAGGTGTAGAGTAAGGCTTTTCTGACATGCTGCACTCTTCAATATCAGTTTCTCCGAGGTAGTAAAATACTCAGAGTTGCCAACCTGAACTCTGATTGATTAAGTGATTAAATGATTGAACAACAATGTGATATTCCACTCCACACTAGAAAAAAGTCTGAAACATAATTATCTGCTATTATAATTTGTAAATCGGTCAAGGAAAGCATAAAGGTTACATTTACTGCTGCTGATAGACAAAAATCCTTCAGGAATTGAGCAAATAACCTAATTTTCAAAGTAACAACACATTTCTGAATGGGTTTAATGGGCCTGACGAAACTCAATCGGTACGTTACCAGATCATGTTTCAATTCAAGCAAAGCTATCAAAATATCAGGAGACGGCAGTGAGATTATGCAGCGATGTTTCCTGAGACATGCAGTGAGACTTACAGCTGTGCTGGCAGCGGCCTGCTTGGATTCTTCTGTGAGGAAGGCCAACATCCGCTCCACCTTCCGTTCTTCCTCCTCACTGATGTAGTCTGTGTCTGTTTGGACACACACAAACACAAACACACACACACACACAAGCACACATATACTTGTTAATATAAAGTAGCATAGGAAGTATACCATATAATAGTGTTTATGGCAGCAACCCACCAGACCAAGGACAAATATATACTGAACGAAAATATGAATGCAACATGTAAAGTCTTGGTTTTAATGTTTCATGAGTTAAAATATCCCATTAATTTGCATGAAAAGCTTATTTATCTCAAATCTTGTGCACAACTTTGTTCTGTTGGTGTGCATTTCTCCTTTGCCCAGAATTTAATTGAATGAACTGTAACCAAGTAAATTTTCTGTCGCTTTTCTGTGTTGTCTTATGTTGCAAAACCCACCCATCTGCTATTAGAAGGTATTAGTGGGCCAAAACAAATAGCACAAATCATTAGATACACATTGTTTAGGGCACATTTGGGGTAAGATTTGCTGGCAATGAGTATGAGCAACTGGGCAATGGGCAAAGAGGGCAATGGACAATAGTAACTGACAAATTTGACAGTTGCAGGAGTGGAGTGAAAATGGATGAAATAATAGATACTGCTGCCATCACTGTCATCTTGGCCTCCTCTTTTCTACTGAAAATGTAATAATTTTATCAAGGATATCCACTGCAATTTGATAACATGTGTATTATAGGCCTATGTATGGGTCTGTCTTGTTAACAGAAAATAATAATCTATTCTACTGGCATCCAGCAGCTAGCCCCAAATTTGCCCTAAAAATGTACCTTTAGACTCATGAATTACAATTCTGATTCAGATTGATCCTGACAAAAAGCAAAGCCTCACGCGCTTCACTGAAGGGAACTTCATCGCTCGACAACACTTAAGGCAAGAACACAGAGACCTTGGCCATATTGACACTTACTCAAGACTGGCAGTGTAATGTGATATGTTGTTATTCTGAATATGATTCTTTATGACAGGAGGAAAAATACAAGTGATTTGAACTGCATTGCATTGTTTTGTTCTGTCAAAACGTCTTACATTTTATGACTCATTGTTTGGTGAAGTAAAGAAAATACCGTAAAGCGTTGAAACAAAGAAACACAGACAACACACTAGCAGCACAACCTTTACTGTCTTGATCTGTGAATGCACATAACACTGAGCATACAGTCATCAGATAATAAGATCGGAAACATTAATAATCTAAAATGACAGACATATATTTTTATTCACCTTAACTTGTCTTCTTTGGATAATACGGGTTGACGGCTCACTGTGAATTAAGATTAGGCCAAGCCTCTTTTTCAGTGGAAACCTCCACTGAAAAATATAGAGTTACAGGCTGCAGCAGCACCGTGCTTAAATCCATATCTGGGAAACTGACCCAGTATGTGTGTTTCTTGCTGCCTCTGTAATCATTACAATGTAAGGTGATACCTAGCGCTGATACAGGACTTGTGTAAGAGTGGGAGCCTACAAATGACATCTGGGAAACACTGTGCTGAAAGGCAGGGATCTCGTTACCACTGGAGGACTAAAAATAAAGCACACAGGGAAGGAAAGGTGAAATAGAAAGTATTTCATTGATATCCAGTGACGTTTTCCAGCCAAGGGAATAGACTGTACTCCAACACTTGATTTTATGAATCTGATTCTATTCTGTGCAACGTCCTTGTAATACATTAGACCAATGCACTACTGGGCACTCAGAAGACATCTTCTACATAACTATAGAATGATTAATGTATGTACAGTGATATGTACAGTATAGTTTACCATCCATATTATGTCTTATACTGTATTGTTGCAGTGCAGGTGAAGTCCTGTTGTCCTTGTACCATGTGTGTGAGTATGTACTGTAAAAGTAAGTTGTCAATGTGTTTCTGACCCAATGCCACCAAGATAAATTACTGTGTATACATACATGTTGTACTTGCCATTTACAGTGAATTTGATTTGCTTTCATATCATATTAGAGCGGCTATCTGTGGTCATTTTGCGGAGGTCATTTTCTGCCCCTATTAGAAGGTATTTCGTTTTACTCAGTGTGGATGTGATACTCTTAGATTCCCTTTCTTATTCTTTCTCTTGTTGTGACCTTTTTCTTTGTCCTCCGACTCCACAATTGCTGTCGAGTGGAAAGAAAAGCATGTTGATCTCACTACCAACCTTCCTTCCCTCGCTTTAACATCCACTTTCACTCTCACATCTTCTCTTGTTCTCCCTCTTCACTTACTTCTACAGGCTTTTTAAGAGTAAAATTCAACCACTTTTCAAGCATTTTCAAGGTACCTAAACTAAAAATTTCCACTCTCGAAGCCTTTATCAATCTCCTTTCTGCAGGTTGTGCAGTACGCCTTCCTTTCTGTGGCTCCTCTCCGAAGCCATTCTTTATATTTTTTGTTAGCCAGCCAGTTGTCATTAAAACGACAGCCTGCATGTTGCTAAAGCGATGACAAAATCCACCTGTTCTCTAGTAGCTGATGAGCAGGTACAGTAGTTAGCTAGCTACCTTCAATGCGCATGCATGCACAACGTCAAAGGTCAGAGGACGCGTGCGCAGTCTGAGAGCAGATGGTCGCCCTCATGACACGGAGCGGAACGGAAAAAACGCCCCCTTTTCATTTCGGCACCCATGTCAGTCAATCTAGCTCCGGTCTGGTCTAGTCCGCTCCACGTCTTGTGTGAGACGCCAGGAGACAACAAACAAATATGACGACAGGATCGTTTCATTTCAAATATTGAAAGATTTTTGGTTTACATGAGTGATTGTGTAGATGAAACACCAGATTATGCTGAAAATCAAGCATTTTTCAAGGAGTATATTCAAATTTAAGCATATTCCTAACCTTGAAAACATAACGGTTAAAATTAAGCATTTTCCAAACTTTCAAGACTTTGTACGAACCCTGCTTCTATCCTTTAACTCCCTTCCTCCACTTTAAAGAACAACTCCAGCGTGATTTGATTTTTTTGCTCTTTTTTAAATTTCTTATCCCTTAAATGTTAATTGTGACAGTTTTATACATGCATGCACCACCAAAAAGATATTTTGAAATCAGTTTTGCCATAATGTATCTCTTGTACTTAGACAGAGAAAGAAAAAAAAAGAGAGAGAGAGAAAGGAAAGAAGGAAGAGAGAGAGGGACAGGGGGAGAGAGAGAGAGAGAGAGAGAGAGAGAGAGAGAGATGACAGGTATCAACATAGTGATATACAGGACTTCTACAATATGGACTTGCACACTGTGGAAAGATGGTCAGAACACTTTCCTCACCAAACACAGCTTAAAAAAATAAATAAAAACAATCTCACCAAGCCTCTCTGTGCTCTTGCTGCTGCTACACTTTTTCTCCCTACCACTTTCCTTTAATTTCTCCTTCTCTCTTCTCTCAGCTTTCACCCTCTCATTTGATGGCCTTCGATTTGTCCTTCCATTTTCTCCCTCCATCCATATTGTTGCCCCCCCCCCCCCCCCTCCCTTCCTCCAATCAGACGGATCCTCTTTCAGCATTGGAGTGGTAGCACCCCAGTCTGGGCTGCGATATTGGCTTGTTGGAAAGCTGCCATTCTGATCTGAAGGGAGAGATTACTACCATTACACACAATGTCTGGAGGAATATGGGGGGAGAGACAAAGGGAGGGAGAGAGAGAGAGAGAAAGAGAGAGAGAGAGAGAGAGAGAGAGAGAGAGAGAGAGAGACAGAGAGAGAGCGAGAGAGAGACAGAGAGAATATTAATTATTTTAGAAGGAGGGAGAGAGACAGAAAGGGGCAGAGAGACAAAGAAAGACAGCGAGAGAAACGAACAAAGCAAAAGTGAAAGACAGATAGACAGATGGACAGACATACTGACAAGGGGGAATGTTGATCTGTAACTGATGTACTGTACTGCTTTGGAAACATAGCCAATAGAGAAAAACTAAATTGAATCGAGAGAGAGATGGAAACACAAGCATGCAGACACCTAAAGTTGAAGACATATGCAGGAAGAAAAGATAAATAAAAAGGGAGGGAGAGAGAGAGAGAGAGAGAGAGAGAGAGAGAGAGAGAGAGAGAGAGAGATTGGCTCTTTTCCCTGGATGTCAGTAAAAGCTCCTTTGAACTGAAACAGAATGCCGTTCAGTCTGCTAGGTATTTGGTGTTTGCCAGCAACCAGCACAAAGCTAAAAGCTGTTCAAAGCTATACAATAGCCTGTGATAACGGATGGCTGTGTGTACCATAACTGATAACTGACGACAATTGCGGTGTAAACAAAATACCACCTAAACAAAAGGTGGTCCCTGCAAAGCAATCTGACTTATCAGATATAGGTACACATGAAGCCCGTGTAGAAATCCCACTTTGTGTTGAATGCTTGCTGAACTTTTGCTCCATCCCAAAGATTTAAGTTTGCAAAAAGAAAAAATCAAGTTTTGCTTTCTTTCATTTGTAGGAACCTACAGGAAAAAAGTTGAGACATTAGTGTTTTGTTTTACAATATGCTAATTTGGTCCTACTGCATCACATTTGAGAAAAAATTGTCTGTAGCAATAATGCATGATGGATGCAGGGTAAAGGCATATTTAGGGATATTTACAATGGCTGCCTCTGTATTATTTATATCTGTGCTCTATGAGCCTATGAAGCAACCTTAGGGTGTGTTTCTAGGTTTCTTTTTCTGGCAGAAAAGTGTTGGCAGGGCATTGGGAATGAATGAATAAATTAATCAATCAATCAATTCAGCCACCCATCATCCACTATGCTATATCTATGCCATTATGCTATGGTGTTTCCATTACGGACAAAGACTATAACGATCATCTCCATTGCCTTAAAAAGTTTCCACTTTTTCATCACCTTCTCATTCCCCATTAAAGTTTCCATGGCTCACACTAAGCACATCTGGCATCGTCTGTCATCTCTAAACCCTGACAGATGGGATCCTAAATCACCTGACCATCTGTAATATGCAGTGATATTTAGCCCACCTAGGGACAGGGATAAGAAGAGCATTTAAGGCTCTATGCTAATATTTTGACAGACAATACATCCGTTGCACAACAAGCAAATGCATCTGTTGTGCCCAAGTTCATGGGAATAAAGGCTGCTCTCCCATCTGGCCATCTGTACTGTGGGCAAGAATTTAGATTGCCTTGGGCAGGAATGAGACAGTCAATGAGAGGCTGCCACAATACTGTATGTATGCAATATTGACATATGCAGTCTAATATGTCTACTATACATTGTATGTCTTTTACTATGTAATGTCCTGTTGACCGTATAACATGTTTCAGTATGCACTTTGAAATGCTAAATTACCAAAATACATGCACCAATCTCTCCAAGACAAATTCTTGTACTTAAATTGTAGTTTGCTTTGAAAAAGTGACTCTGACATGCAGTACATATCGACTGTGTCTTGCAGAAATGTGGGTTTTTTACTGTGATTGAGAGCTGACCTTGTCTCCAACAGGAACAAAATGCTTGGTGGCTTTTAGTCTAAGCCAAACTGTTGTTGATAATATTTCACCATTTTTCTCAGTTCCTGAAAATAGACATTTTGGAGACATTATATTTCTCTCAGATGCCAATAATATATAAGTTACATATAATCAATCAGCACATAATGTGTGGCAGACATCGAAAAGCTATCACAATAACTTTGTTGTCAAGCTTTATCGAAGTGCAAAGCGGTCGTTATTTCAATTTGCTCAAGGCATTTTGAATGTTGCTGCATCATGTCAATCTGCTTCAAGTAACATTACGTTAAGTGTAACTCCATAGAGAACAGTCTAAACAGTCCAACCAGATGCTGATGTGTCACCAACCATCTACCCCACTGCACTGCACATTTTTTGGCAGCATTTATATATATATATATATTTACACAAACAGGCCCCTCATGTATATGCATCATGTGGATACAGATGGTCCTCTAACCTTCTAAGACATTTTTAATATCATATGGTATTTTGACTACAAGAGGACAGGGATGGGAAAGTTAATCAAATATCCATGACAACAACCAAAAGAGTCAAGACACAAGTATTGAAGAACAGAGCCTCTGTAACTATTGCCAACTTCAGCAAACTGAAAATGAATTTCATTTGTGTGATGCCCTTTCCACCATGACCTTCATATTCATGTTTTTTTTTTCCCCCAGAAGGCAGGGTTTGAAATGTCGAGGCTTAATAATACACAGAAGTGATTCACTGAACATGACGCATTTGCAAAATCAGTTCCTTATGAGAACTCCAGCAGGGGAACAAAGGCTGCCTTCAATTGATGCTTGGTTTTGCACGCGAGTTCCAAGGGGCCTTTTTAAACAGGCTCTTATTGAGGATGGTCACACCTGATGGAATAAAGGATTTCTTGTAAGCGTTCTTCCTGGCCATTGGGACTTTCAGTCTGCGGCCTGATGGCAGCAACTGAAATGCTGAGTGGAGAGGATGGGTGGGGTCATTGTAGATTTAGATTGCCTCTTTTGTTGTGGATTGAGAAAATAAGTCCTGGAGTTGGAGTTGTTTGTCTCCAATGATCTTGCTGGCCTGATTGACGACCTGTGTCAGTTTGTTCTTTTGTTTTACTGAGAGGTTTCCATACCATGAGACGATGGTAAATGTGAGAACACTCTCAGTCAGTGATTTATAGACCATGGACAGGGTGTGCTGGCTGGTGTTAAAGCTCCTCAGTTTCCTGAGAAGAGCGAGGCGCTGCCTTGCTTTCTTGTAGATGTAGTCGACATTGTCCTGAAAGGTGAGTTTATTGTCTATTACTGTTACCAGATATTTGAAGTGGGTGACCTGCTCCACATCCTGGCCCTTCATACTGATTGGCTTGTAGGTAGGACCTGCGCTGCCTGCTCTCCTATTGCCTCCTAGACACAGCTCCTTGGTCTTGGTGACATTAAGGTCTAAAAAGCTGTTGTCAAACCAGGAGGCAAGGCTGTTGATGTACTGGCAGTAGGAGGCGCTGTTCATATCCTGCTGGCAGGCGACCAGGGCCGTGTCATCTGCATACTTAATAAGGGAGAGGTCACTGCTGATACACTGCACTTCATTTGTGTATATTAAGAACAGCAGGGGAGATAGTACACATCCCTGAGGGACACCTGTATTCAGGACAAGGCAGTCAGAAAGGGTGTTGTTGATGCAGACACACTGGGGTTGTTCTCTCAGGAATTCCCTGACCCAAAGGACTAGACTGTTGCTGACGTTCAGGTCACACAGGCGCTTTAATGTTTCCAGTTCCTAAGTTACTGTGCTGTCAAATGCAGTGACAAAAACATACTTTTTCTTTCTTCATTATTTTGTGTACAAAGCAATTTGACTGAGGTACTTTCTGTTTGGAAAAAAATGGGAATTTTTTTGAAAAACCAAAAAAAAGTGAGATTTGATAGTGTCTTAGAGGTATTTCCATAAGGGAAGGGTCATTTTTGGGATGAGAAAATTAAAAGGTAAAAAAAACCAAACCTGGGTGTGTAAAGTGTATGAGAAACCCTCTCCCCTCCCTCAACAACTTCCGTCATGGTGCCCTTGAGCAAGGCACTTGAACCCCAGCTGACCAGTGCATCTGCTTAGCGGTCAACATTAAACTGTCTGTCATGTGTGAAATGTGAGAAGATGAGAAGGACGAGGAAATAAAAATACAACCACTGGCTTTGTGGTGTGGAGGGTGACTGTAACACCTATTGCAACAGATATCTACTCAAATCCTCTGTAGCAACACAGGTTTGAGTCTGGCTCATTACCTATTGGTTGCATGTGATTCTCTCCCTCTTTTCCATCACCCTCCACTGGATGTTATCTATTAAAAACATAAATGACTTGAGAATAATCCTGATAACAGTGTTTGCCACCCGTTCAATTGATGATTGAGAATAGTTAAAATATTCACACTGCCCTTCTAGCACCTTAAAACCGGTATGACTAACATTCATATGACGAAGACATGAAATAGTTCTTCATGTGAAATGGATGGGGGGCATTCATATGTGCTCTTCTCACAAAACAAAGCTGATGTTTCATGTTGTGTGTAGGCTTGTTACCTGCCTGCTGGCTTTGACCCCTCCACAGGGAATCAGTGAGCTCAGATGTACTGCGAAATTTCCACTGAATGTAAAGAAATTCAATGTCAGATAAACACATGCACTACATTTGCTTCATTGAAATCTTATGGAATCAGTCTTTGATTGTATTTCCAACAAACCACCTCCAGCATTAACACATTTTGCCCCTCTTTCTACTTTCCCTGTCATTTTGTATGATCATACGAGGCCAAACTGATTGGATTTTCAAAATACTGGGTGTGCTTGTGTGTGTGTGTGTCTGTGGCACCCATGTGTGTGCTGTATCTGTATAGAGGTCATTTGTTTTCCCACGCTACAGATACCCATTCATTAACACCAACACCTACTCCTATAGTTCCCTTGGTCAATCTCTGAGGATTAGGATATACACTGTTAATACCCATAGTACGGGTCCTGTTTTGTGCATTTATCCTGCACCTATGTTGCATTAGGTCTGCGGACAATCCTTCCCACAAAGTTATGGAGTAGAACCAGATTAGTATTTTGTAAAACTAAATTCTATTGTCTCTCAACCCATTAACTACCAGACCACATGGACCATCTGACGGTTACAAAGCAAGCAAAACCTTCATTTTCTAAACTATTCCTCTTGGGCATTCTCTCCAACAGCAGACTTATTGCAGCAAGCATGCTGCAAAAAGTGGGACATCTACAAAGGCTACATCTATAGGAGCATTCTATAGTAACAAAGATAATGGGAATCAGGAATTTGAATTGGAAAGTACCTTAGTTCTTCAGATTCTTCAATGCACTGAATATTCTGACAAATGCAAAACGTATTGATAAAAAAAAAAAATCTTGAATAATTTAACTGGGATTTAGATCCAGAGTCAAAATTCAAGAACAAAGTATGCATCTATGAATTGTTCATTATAACTTGAAGGACAATCCTTGTTTTTCTTCATGTGACATTCAGATTGTTCCTCAGGAGAACCTGGTAAGACTGAAATACGAGGCTGTAGTCTGGTACAGCTTAGTGGGTTTAGCAAGAAATGTACCACCTCATGGTTCTGTAAGGCGACTTGGATAAAGTGTTCACCAAAGGGCGTATGCAGTGGCTTTTTTGGAAATAACCATTTTCATACCAGCTATTTCATTTAGCTACTACTAAATGAACTGGGGTCCAAAGTGTAACTGTGACATCTGCTTTTCACATTCAGCAGAAGATGATTGATTTATGATTGACTTATTTACCGATGGATTATGACACATATCAGGATTGCTTCAATGACTGCCATTCCTTAGTCGTTAGCGGTGGCTGAATTTTGCTGAAGTTTTCTAGTGTCTTGTCATTTTTACCAAAGATCTATACCAATGGTTCTCAACTCCGGTCCTCGGGGGCCGAGAGTACTGTTGGTTTTCTATTCTGCCAGGTAGTTAATTGCATTCAACTGTCGTCTCAGGTCTAAATAGCCACCGATTGGACAGCTAGAATGAAAACAACCTGGCAAAATAGAAAACCTGCATCACTCTGGGTCCTGAGGTTCAGAGTTGAGAACCATTGATTTTTACCATGCATTCCAGTTTTGCCCGATTCTTAGCCTTTACTCAGGTCAATGAACCATCTGAATATTTCATGGAGAGGAAAAAAGAAACACCACCCATCATGTCTATTATCATCTGAAAGAGGTACATAAAATAGACCCATAGTCCCCATTATTATGTATGGATCCATATTGTAGGGGAGGGCTGGAGGAGGACATTTAATGGCTAGAGGCTCCTTAGAGGGAGAATGTCCCTATAGTGAGGTCCATGAGCGAGAGAGAGAGAGAGAGAGAGAGAGAGAGACAGAGAGAGAGAGAGAGATTATTAATTTTAGAAGGAGGGAGAGAGACAGAAAGGGGCAGAGAGACAAAGAAAGACAGCGAGAGAAACGAACAAAGCAAAAGTGAAAGACAGATAGACAGACGGACAGACATACTGACAAGGGGGAATGTTGATCTGTAACTGATGTACTGTACTGCTTTGGAAACATAGCCAATAGAGAAAAACTAAATTGAATTGAGAGAGAGATGGAAACACAAGCATGCGGACACCTAAACTTGAAGACATATGCAGGAAGAGAAGAGAGACAGAGAGACAGAGAGAGAGAGAGAGAGAGAGAGAGAGAGAGAGAGAGAGAGAGAGAGAGAGAGAGAGAGAGAGAGAGAGAGAGAGAGAGAGAGAGAGAGAGAGAGAGAGAGAGAGAGAGAGAGAGAGAGAGAGAGAGAGATCTACCATCAAGGCCACCTGCCTCCTCTTTCTACTGGACGTGTGCATGTAATCTTTCTCTCTTTCTATCACTGCCTCTCTTTCTCCTTATCTTCTAAAAAAACACTGTGCTTACTAACTCAGAATCTCATCCATAATGCATTCAAGGCTGATGCGATTAGAGTGCCTCCACCAACACACACATACGTGCACATACACACATATTGAAACACACACCCACATACACAAACCATCAAATCCTTGAAAATAAGCAGGATCTTTTCCTGCGGTGCATTATTATTCTGACATTATGTCACGATACCAGCAGCTTTCTTCTAACACAGAATAAGAGACGCCTGTCAGGAGAACGCGAGGCACAGCATGCTTAGGCCTAACATTGATTTGAAGTTAACCTGCATGGTGTGTGTACTGTACATTCATTATCCAGCAAGGGGGAAACAACTGCTGCTGTTGCCTGTGTTGAATAATTAACATTTACAAAAACAACAACGCAAACATCAGATTATGATGGGAAAAAAAACACAGAATTGCAAAGATTAGTATAGAAAAGGAGGAGAGAAGAGAAGAGAAGAGAAGAGAAGAGAAGAGAAGAGAAGAGAAGAGAAGAGAAGAGAAGAGAAGAGAAGAGAAGAGAAGAGAAGAGAAGAGAAGAGAAGAGAAGAGAAGAGGGGTAAATGAGTAGATAGGCGAAAGCAGTGGTGTTATGGTTTATTATTATGGTGAGCAAAATAAAAAAGAAGAGGATAGGATAGATAAGCAAATGGGTAAGAAGAGAAGAGAGAAGGAAAATGGATAAAAGAGGGGAAAAAAAGATTAGAGAAGAAACCAAAATAGACCAGAACAGAACACACACACACACTTAGACAGAAGCATGGTTCCTATATAAGAGACTATAACAGACTGTCTAGTCTCAAGGCAACAGAGCAAAAGGACAAAGACATCAAATGACAAACGCAGGAGGGAGGAAAGGGCACAGACAAGTAGCTGGGAAGGGATGTCAGATGATAAAAACCCTTGGCACAACATGTCAAAGATGACAAGAACCACAGGCACAAGACCCAGACAAGCCCAACACACTTACATACATAAACACATGCACACACTCAGGCTATGACCAAAATGACTGCAACCCTAAAGCTAGTGTCATTCACAAGAATTTCAGTGGCATCAGCTGGGGAATTGGGGGCAAGGCCTCGAGACATAAATGAACACAGATGGAACACACATGCATGCACGCTCAAATTTAGGAAGCAAACTCCAATTAATTCGGGTTGTGTTCACTGTTTGATGGAAGAATATGTAGGATACATTCAAAGCATCCCCCCACACACACACACACCCCACACACACACACACACACACACACACGGATAAAAGGGAAAGCTCAGATATTAACTCTGTTGAGTGTGTAATGGGAACAATATCGAGCGTCTGAACCTGTGTCTCCTCTTAATCGGATCAAAGCACAATATCACTCACTGGCAGACATCCAACACTGGCTAATTAACCTGGAGGACTTCCACATGCAGAAGGGAAAGCCTATAATGACTGTGTTTCTTCAGACACAGAATAAGAAACGTCTGCCATAACAATGTGTGGCACAGCATGCTGAGTGCTGGTCTCTGTTCACGCCACAAACTCTGCCAGGCTTAGGGGTTTGATTCTCACTGGGCCCAACCATTGTATAAATGTATACAGTCATATACAGTCCTGATACTGTAAGGTGTTTTTGATGTTAAAGATTCTTGTGAATGGAGTTGTAATGTGAGGCTGATAACATAGTTGAACTATAGCCTTAAGAGATATCAATATAATCTGTTAAGAGTGGTTTACTTATTACTAACCAAAAATCACTAGCCTTGATTAATTTGTAATGTTGTTATGTCTAAATGTGCATCCTCATGATTTTAGTTTCCAATAATCATACAATTTGGCCATTTAATTTAGCTTTGAACAACAGTTGTAGTTGGAAATATTCAAGATACTGAAATAAGACGGTACAATAAAATTATTTTGTGCCCAAAATCAGCAATGCTTGTAATCGTAATCACAATATCTAGCAAAAAAAAACAGGATTATCACATCATCAGGTACGTTGTCAATCACATAAAAGTATACTATATTCAATTGAGAATACTTTCCTGTGACCGTCTAAACTTTCTGGTACTCAATGTATTGTTCTATGTGACAAACTGCCACCCAACCAAATTTAAGTTTTTAATTTAATATCTAATATCTGCCCTGAGGTCAAACTGAATATTGAAATTTCTTTGCTGAGTACAATCTTGCACATTTGAATAAGACCCACCCAACTGACACCTAAGCACGCTAAAACAGTATAAAAAGTAATTACAAATACTATTAGAGTCAGGTCTGAAGCCTACCTGCTAATAGACCTCTAACTGTCTGATGAAGACAAGTGTGTGGCACCTAATTTTACAAACTGATTTGTTCATTCACTCATTCATATGTTATTCTTATGGCCCAGGACCAGAGTATCACAACGCTACCCTGTGACGTCAGATCAGGAACAGCCTAAGCAAGCTAAGGCTAAAATCCAGTGAATTTTCAAAACAAGTGAAAAAACTGACAAATCATTACGAATCCGCACGGCACGATCCCCACAGAATCCTTGGTATCCCTTTAATCCACACAAACACACACACACTGATGAAGAGGGAGGGAGAGACAACGCAAATCCTCCAGATGATGCTCCGCAACGTGGCCATGGAAACGGCTTGTGTTCCCATGGCAACAGAGGATGGAAGCCGTGGTGACCAGGCCGTCTCCCGTGGCGACAGATCGAGTCCCGGGCACCTAGCTTTCCGCTACGGCCGTGTCAACGTCGAGTGTAGAGCTTAGACACACAGAGACTCGCAGTAACAGACACGGACACAGAAACCAAATAACTCCTCCAAACACACAAATGCACCGTCGATGAAATATCCCAAATAATAACCTGCAGCACATGTGCACACACAGACATTAGCATACAGGCCTACAGGCACAGACAGATGTATGCACATCAATATTGACCATATCAATATTTTAACTGACAGATAACGCTACTAACAGGTAATTCATTCCGAATATTCAATAGCGATAAAGCAAGATTGAGGTTTCCCAAAATAAAATCCCAATTGGGGCGTCTAGAGAGCGATGGCCCTGAATCAATCTAGCCGTTTCCCTATTGCATATGTCTGCATACTTTTACATAAAATTATTGTTGGTCGATGTATGGATCTCTCTTCATCTCCTCAGCTGTCTACTTGTTTCGCACCGTGCCGCTGACTGTCTGTCTCACTGTCTGTCTCTGTCTGTTTCAAGCTCTCCCTGTCTGTGGCTCTCGTTTTCTGAACGTCTCTCAGCGTTTCCCTCTGACTCTCTGTCCGCCTGGTTCAGGCTCTTTTCATGGATCTCTGTCTCTCTCAATCTAATAATAATAATAAATAATTGATTACATTTATATAGAACTTATCTATTATCTAGAACTTTGTCTCAATATATCTCTGTCTGTCTCTAAAATGTCTGTGTGAACTGTGTGTGTGTGTGTGTGTGTGTGTGTGTGGATGAGTGGGTGGGGGGCAGTGTTGGGCAGAGGTACTTTTAAAAGTAATTAGTTACAATACTTTATTACTCACATTAAAAATTAGCTAGATTTACTTTTTATTAAAATTAAGTAGTTTTGCCTTACCCACTTCAGAAACTTTCTGTAGCAATATGTTTTCAATCATTTTGTTTGTCAGTTTTTGCTTTTCTTTTTTTGCTTTTCTTTCAATTGGCAGCATGTTTTCTGCATGAAATGTGGCAAGATTTGTACTTTTTTTTAACTAAGTAACTAATAATGGATTACAAGAACTGAAAAAATAAAATATCCCAGCACCAATGACTGAAATTGTCAGGTGTGCAAACTTTATTGGATTAAAGAATAGAACAACTAAGATGTTGAGTTACTAGTTACCACAAAACAAGTAATCTAACATTTCTCTAAATTGAGGGACATAAAGAAAGGCAAAGTTGGACATATGCAATTTCTGCAGGACACCGCCAAGATGTGAGAACCGTGTGTGCAAGCACCTATGAAGCTCCTGTACGCACGTCATGTGCATTATTTATACAGGTGCTTCTCCACCATCCTGGAAAAAAAACATACCATAAAACGGCTTTCACTCTCAATGTTTGTGCGTGTGAGTGTGTGTGTGTGTGTGTGTGTGTGTGTGTGTGTGTATATACGTGAGTGCACGTGCACAAGTCCATTTCTCGTGTGCAAGTAAAGCACTGTGCCTTTGATAAATGCCACTGCAGCCCTAAATAGAATTAAAGTGAAGCATCAATCGCATTAAGAACACAACGGGCCCATTTCCAAGGCGTGGATTTAGCCCAACTTCCAACTGATTCACTTTCAATGGAGACACTAAATGTTTTAGAATTTATTGATTGTAAGCTCTGTCGCTGTCCTCATATGTCCTCTAAGACAAATGTATTTAGCAGCCGCAAATGGATTCCACAGATTCCAAGCTTCACCCACATTTCCAAAGTTTCCACTTTGCCCAATTCTAAAACCTGAACCTCAAAATCAAAATCACTGTAGCCTTTGGGTCCCTATAACACTGCCAGCTTGAATAACCTTTAACTTTGAGTCACTTATCAGTCTCCAATAAACTGGAAAAGTATCTGAATTTAGTGGTAAACCATGTATTCCTACACAGCTTCGAATTTTCACTTTTCAATGATTTTTTGATGACATTTAGTGTACTTTCCATGATATATCTGTCATATCAAGACAGGCTCAATATTCCTTGAAAGGTAACTAGATCTAGCAGCAGGCAAGCTTAAAAAAATAAAATAAAATAATCCATGACATTTCCAAAACTATTTTGATACGTTTCATCTTTTAGACTTTCTGGACCTGTGCAGGATCCCTGTGAAATCCCACATCCACCATTCTGTCTCACTCACAGGCATGCAGGGAGAAGTGTTTGCGGTCTGCGGGGGCCGTGGTGCCAGGGGCTGACGGGATGGGGGGGTTCACGGTGGGCCCCAAGGGTCCTACTACTGGAGGTATGCTGGTCGCCACTGCTGTAGAGGCAGAGGACTCTCCTCCCTCTCCTAACAGGTGCTGGATGGAGTGAAGCTGGAAACAGGGGTCCGAGAGCAGGACCGATGCGGCTCGGGATATCCTGAGAGAAGGCGGAGGTGTGGGGAAGAGGGGGAAGGAGAGACAAGGGGCAAATTGTTAGAAGTTGCGCTGTAACGCTAGAAAGGCTAGTCTTCTGAACCTGTTCTGTGGAAAAGTAATGTTCACAGCATTCCCAGCATTACCAAATATTACAGCAACATTTCACTTTCATAAAACACTCAATTTTCAGCATGCTTATGCACGGTTTCAATCAACAGTGCCTAAAAGCAACAACGTGACAAGATCCCATTAATTGTCTGTGTAGAGGAGCAGTGAGGAGAGGAGAATTATAACTGGCACAAATCAACATTCTGGAACTTTATGTTGAAGAAGACATGGGAACAACTGACAAGGAAACTCAATGCTTTAAAAAATGACTTTTCCCTCAGCAACTGCCAACATACTTGTAGTATTACAAAATAAATATATTTAAATATGAACTGATAAATTAAGTGTGCTTTTCAGATTAGTGTTTATATGGTAGTTGCACAACACTGTTAACCTGTTTGACAAAAATCAAATTTGCATCAAAAATGTCACCTGAATTTCTTACAACTGGCATTACTTTGGTGGACAGAGAACCTAATGCAAATGTAGAAGTTGGAGAAAAATCTGCGACCTTCAGCACTTTATATCTGCAAGGCAATTTATGGAGTGGGTAAACTTTAAAGATCACTAGGTTTTCCTGGCAAATACAACTGTGTTATAACAGTTGAAATTGGATGTTTGCAGATAATGTGTTCAAGTGGAAGAATGTACATGGAGATAAAGATGGGGCCTAAAAATTATCCTTGTGGGACCCCACATGTAATTTCTGCTGATGATGAATTGACTATGGTGAGTGAACACAAACTATAGTTACATTTTCTCTCACCTGAAATCATAAGTTTGTGAACCATGAATAGTCAACCACTGGTCAACTGACTTTCCTTGCCATCCGTAGTCTTACTTCCAGTTTGAAAGCATAATCCAAAAAGAAACACATGTACAATCTAAGTGGAGGTGACACTGACAATACTTTCTTTTCTGTGTTCTTGTTCAACTTTCAATAGTTAATTTGATAAAAAAAAAGAGTCAGGACAAAAAGTCTGAATGCCAAAGGTGACGATGGATTATCAGGGCAAGCTAATGGTGGCGGTTGACTGTCTAAGTTACAGTATATCAGGATAAAAACAAAAAAAAGTTAATTACATGGTAACACTTTACAATAAGGGTACATTAATTAAGGGTTAGTTAATGCTTAGTAAATTACCAATTACATTTACTTTTTAGGCAATATATGCAATAAGGTTCAATTCCTAGGACACCTACATTAAAAAATAAGAGCAGGTAAGAGCAAGTAGAGGATCAAGATATGCAACAGGAGATATTACTCAGGGGAAAGATGGGAAGTAATATAGTTTCTGAACAAATGATGAAATATCCTATTAAACTAACCATTAGGTCCTAATGTGTATGGTATTTATTGGCTCCCGTTCTAATCACAATTGCTAAAGAATGAGTGACCAAAGAGCAATAATGCTGCATGGCCGTGGGGCAGTTCAATATTGCTGTTCTGAATTAGTAATGTTTTCAAACATATCAAGAGGCCCTGTGTTCTACTTAAATTACACCGTGGAAAGGTAATTTCTGCAAAGGTACACATTTTCCTTTTTTGTAGTTGTTTACTGAGATTGTAGTTATGAGCTCTCAAGATTAAGGACAATGCAACTGTATGAACCCACTGAACTGAGCTGTATCTAAATTGTTGGTTCTTTTACCCCCAATCCAAATTGTACTGTACTTGATTTTAATTTGTATTTGACATGATACAGTTTTATGTTTTTGTAAGTTAATTTCTTTGTTGTACTTTATGTATGTTTAATTGCTGCTGTCTTGGCCAGGTCTCTCTGGCAAAAGAGGTTTTTAAATCTCAGTGAGACTTCAAATGGATAAATAAAGGCTGAATAAAAACAAAACAAAACAAAACTAGAGATAGAAAACATGAACAGACAGAACAGATGGAAACTATTTCCATGCAGTCTGATGGTGTCATAGGCATTTTCCTTTCAGCCACTAAACATTATCACATTAGTAGTGATCAGCATTAGCCTTGCCCTCAAGCAGGTAAGAGGGACCAAAGCCACGCTGAATCCATTAAAGCTCCCCTGCACATGCTGAGCAACCGAAATGTGCCTAACAAGTGGAGTGGAGAGCAGCATGCTGTCCGATGTGGCTTCAGATAAACATCTCCCATCACTTTGTACCTTTACCACAGGCTGTTTCTTGGAACTGAACCAATCGATGAAGCTTTTTTCTTCTACATGCTCCTCGTCTCAACATGCTCACTCTTACACAATCACACAGTCACACTTAGACTCCATCTCACACCATAAGCCTAACACACAGACTTGCTCTCTCTCTCACTCCATTTCCCCACACCCTTTCTCCCTCTTCTTCTCACCTTCCCCCCTTTCCTCTCTGTCTTTATCGATCTGTGTCCTCTTTTCCTGAAACATGTGAAAGCCATCATTCTCTCTCTCTCCCACCCTCTGTTTCTCACTCATCTCTTCCTCTCTGTCTCTATTTGTATCCAATCTATCCAGTGCTCAATCACTGGTCTCCCTGTTAATGAAACTCCCCACCTTGCCTCTCTCCTCTCCTCTCTGTTCTGCTCTCCCCTGCGGCGCCACTCAATCCAACCTCTACGCATCAATCTTTTATAGCAGGGCTTTCCGCAGGACCCGACTCCCACTCACTTTCTCGTCTCTACATTCCCTTTTGTCTCTCTCTCTCTATGTGTTTCCACTCCATTCCTATAACCGATACTGTACTTGGCTCACTCTCTTTCACCATCTTGCTATGACTGATACTGTACTCTGCTCTCTCCCTCTCTCTCCGTCTATCGTACTATTTCGGTCTCTTCCCTAATTTCTTTCCAGTGCCAGCCTTCTATGATGCAAGTCATAGAAACAGACCGACACAGAGAGGGAGCATCATTACAATGGTGACAAGAGGTTTCAACATTGTGTTTAACTAAATTAACGCTTTATATAAATGCTAATGCAATATGAGCACTAAAAAATGGCATATATTTCATGCATCAGATTGTAAAACCACGACCAAATTCTGCGATGTTGTGCTCGTAGGTTGTAGTTGAGGAAAAAAGGTATGTTACACACATACACACACATACAGGCTGTTAGGAAAAATGCCTCCTTTTCCGCCCACTATCTCTCTCAGCTTCAGCACAACATGACACAACATGAGACACATACACACGCAAGCACATGCACACACACACCTAAAAAACCTGTGACTAACAGAGACTCCTCAGTCACGCTCACACACACACACACACACACACACACACACACACACACACACAGACATACAAGTTCTTGCACTTCCATTTCACACTATACACACAAGTTAATCTAACCAAGACATGAGGAAAAAAATGAACCTATCCATTTCTCTTACAATTAGTGTATATCCACACACAATATTGACCTCTTACATCTAATACAAATCCATAGCAGGGACTGTACACTAGTGTTGGGGGGTGTTAAATGCATGTGGCTGCTGCTAACTCTTTTTCTCTTTCTCTTTGTGCTTGGGAATGCATAGGTTAGCATAGGTAGCCTTGGTGGAATTGAACCCCTAACCCTGGCAGTAGCACAATGAATGATAATAATGTGATATTTTATTGATTTCTGCAGGGCAATTCTCATTTCCCTGGCCCTACTCCAGGGAGCTCAGAGTGCAGGGTCAGCTACATAACAGCGCCCATGGAGTGGGGAGGGATTCAGCTTGTTCAAGGAGACTTCAGCAGTTTAGATGTTTGCTGACATGATTGAACCTGGATACTCTGGTTGAAGGACAGTCTCCCTTACCATTAGGCCACCATGCTGCCCCCATGCTTTAGCCACTGAGATAGAAGTACAGTATACACCGACACTAGTGCATGACAGGCTGTTGACAAGTGATATCAACTGATATTTCAGCTGTGGACAACACTGTCTCACTAACAAAAGGAAAAAAAGTGGTAACTACGCTCAACACTGGTTGACGTGTCTCCGGTCACAGGGAGGAGTTATGGTGTTTGGAGTTTCTTGCGGTGTGACTGCATGGTGAGTGAACAGAAGTTGGAATGCATATTTTGTTCTTTTTTCAGTTTGCACAATACAATATCTGATTTGAGTGATGAGTGTGTTGGCTGGATGTGCTTAAATCTATTTGTAGATTTGAAGAGAGTGCAGCAATGCCATCAGCACCCTGTGGCTCTGAAGCTGACTCACTCCTCACTCTGATCTACCATCCTGGTACAGCTACACATCGACACACAGACACACCTGAGACTCTCTCTCTCTCTCTCTCTCTCTCTCACACACACACACACACACACACACACACACACACACACACACACACACACACACACACACACACACACACACACACACACACACACACACACACACACACACACACACACACACACACACACACACACACACACACACACACAATCTTTGTTAACTCTGGGTAGATGAAAGCTTTTTGTCAAGGTTTATTATACAGCAATACCCAAGAAACACCCTGTCTCTTATCTCTCTCTCTCTTGTTAATGCTCACTTGTCAATGCTCACTTGTCTCTCTCACTCTCTTTTTCTCTCTATCAGTATGTATCTCTTTCTCTGTCTATAGATCACTGACACCAAGGCGGTGTAGATTGATTCTATGACAGGGTGTCTAAATGTGGAGCTGACTGAGTGTTAGCCTATACGCTTCAGTTCAGTTCAGTGACATGGAAGATTGTTGTGAGCTCAACTTGTCATTGTGCTCCTTTCTTCTTTCAATACTCTCTCTTCCTCTCTCAACTGTCAGTCATTTTTTTTCTCACCATCTCCATAACTATCTTCCACCTTTCCCATATTTCCTCTCTCCATGACTTTCTCAACTACCTCCATCCATGCAAACCTTCTGCCTTTATTATGCAGTTGCCTGCAGTTGGAATAGTTTCACCAAGCATTTGCAACATAGAGATTAGACTATAAACTGGGTTTTATGTGGTTCCACAGATTTAATTAATACAAAGCAATACAGATGGTCAAATGTCCTGCCCCCCAAAAACATTTTTTTAAAGCTGCACAAAGCAAGATTTGTAAAAAATACACCCGTCTTGTCACAAATTGAGGCTACAACAGAGAAGAGCGTCCCATCCCCCTGACTGAGATACCAATTGTCCGAATGAAGTTTAGGTGTCTGGTATGGAAACTGGAGGGAAACCTTGAAACTGAAGAGCAAAACAGAAAACAGTCTAAACAGCAGCAAACGAGTGATCCGTCCAGAGAACGCTGGATTCAACGATGGCTGATCCTGCTGCAAAGAGATTTTTGCCGCCAATGCCAACCCTACCAGTCACTGAGGGGAAATAATGTAGGTCAGACAAGTGCAATTTACTGATGTCACTTTACATGATTTCTGGTAAATGAAGTCCTTCAAACTTTCATAAATTCAAACAGTTATGCCTTACTTCTACTTGGGGCTGCCAAACTGTGAAGTTGCCAAGTGCAACATTAAGATTATTTGGATGAAGTTTCTACTCTTTACTCCTGTATGTGTTTCTAATTGATCAGACATTATACAGAAGAAAGAAACCATAAGTATAGAAGGGAGAGAGGAGTGGCATACCTCAAAGGTCATGAACCAGTTACAGTTCAACAATGTTAACATCAGTATATACCCAAATAAATGTGAATTTTGGCTGTGGTTGGTAAGCTGCCTAGTCTATCAGCCAGGCTTTCTTTTGCTAGAAAGCATTCTGCTTCATGTAAAAAAGCATTTTGTTTGGTAGCAAAAGTGGCTGTTGTATTTTGAAATCCACCAGTGACCGTAGATTGTAGATGAAAAAGTCTATTTGCTGCCCTGTGTGTAACCCAGCGGTTGGTGTTGATAGGTCATCTGTGTCCTGCACAGAAGGAGTCCAGAGAGACCAACATGGGAAAATGGTGACATTTTCCCATCAAATTCACTCTGACCTTATCATTACTGCTGCCTTGTCAGTTCACACACAAACTAGATAGACTGACTCTCTCTTCTCTCTCTCCTTCTGCTTTCTATCTACACAGATTTATCTCTAAGCTGTTCTGTTTCCTCTCTCTCTTCATCCAAATCAAAGGAAAAGGACAAAAGAGCATCTTGTGCAAAATGAAATCATCGGAAAGAAGACCAGTCTTAGTCACAGGGTTTAGTCGGGGCTGGAAAATGTCACAGAGTGAGTCTTTGTAGAGGGCCTGTGTTTCCTGTCAACTGAAGTCCATTGTGTTTCCCCTTTAATTATAAACCAACAAAAGGGCAAAGCATTTAAACTGACAAGGCGAATTATACAAGGGGGGAAAAATGAATTGAACATGAATGAATAAACATGGAAGGCTGAATAAACCATAGGGAAACATTACATCTAAGAAAGGGCAGGAGACTATCCTTGCCCACAGGCCACAGTGGCTGATAGACAAAATTCAGCAGACACAGTTTTTGTCACTTTTTTTTCCAAATGATGGCTGGTCACCTGTCAAAGTGGCTAGTAAAGCAGACAAACTTACAAGACCCAGCTACAATTAAGCAGCATTTGGCTTCAATTCCCATTCCCTAACTAAAACATAATATACTGTATGTCTTTATATAATAATAAAATCACAAATAAGTAAATGAAAACACAGAACAGAGCTCTGATCAGCAACACAACCCATGATGTTGCCTAGGCTCACATGAACATAACTGAGCCTTTTAGGTGAACAAGGACACATGAAGTTATGGTAATGAATCTTCTGCTAATTCTAACTAGAACACCTACACTACTTAAAGGAAATCATTTTCTGGTCTGCCGGGTTGGAGCTGATATGGGTGTAAGTGTTGTAAAATATTCAGTGTTATAAAATATACCTCCTGTGAGTTTGTGTGTCTGCCTACATTCATTGGTCTGCATACCGTAGTGTTTGTGTACACGTGTGTGTACAGTATGCGTGTTTTTCTACACGTCTCTGCGTCTGTGTTTGTGTGTGTGTGTGTGTGTGTGTGTGAGTGTTACCTTTACCTTCATTGCCATGTGCATGTGTGACTGCATGCACGTGCTGGTGAGAAAGATGATGCCAGAGATGTAGACAGAGACAAGGTAAGAGAGAGACAGGTATGGTGTGACCTTTTTGTGTGTGTGTGTGTGTGTGTGTGTGTGTGTGTGTGTGTGTGTGTGTGTGTGTGTGTGTGTGTGGTGTGTACGCATGTATCTGAGTGTGTGTTTGTGTTTACTGTTATCAACTGGTCCCTTGTGAGTAGGTGTGTATGTGTCTGAATGTGTCTACATTTGTTGGGTTGTCCATGTGTCCCTGCATAGATGTATTGGAGTTTCCACTTTTAATTGACAATGTGTGTGTGTGTGTGTGTGTGTGTGTGTGTGTGCGTTGGCTGGAAGCTGTCTTTGCCTCTTGGTCACCATTGCCTCTATCTCTGCCTCTCAGTTGGTTTTGGTGCTTGTGTGAATGTGTGTGTGCATGTGCATGTGTACATGTGTGTATGTAAATGTGTGTGTGTGTATGTGTCCCTTGGCTCTGTGACTCTGATCGTAATCCCATGTGACAGGAGGCCAGCATGAGAAACACACTGTGACCAAGAACCCGAGACAGCTTCCAGCGAGTTCACACACACACACACACACACACACACACACACACACACACACACACACACACACAAAGGCAGGGGTATGGATTCCCACAATTGTAAGTAGGCAAACATGCAGAGTGATGAAGTCAGAAACACCTACACACATACACAAAAAACACACACACACACACACACACACACACACACACACACACACACAAACACACACACACAACACACACAAAGGCAGGGGTATGGATTCCCACAATTGTTAGTAGGCAAACATGCAGAGTGATGAAGTCAGAAACACCTACACACATACACAAAAAACACACACACACACACACACACACACACACACACACACACACACACACACACACGCACACACACACAAACAAAAAGGGAAAAAAAAGAAAGAAAACAAGGCAGCAAACATGTTCCCAACAAATGATACAGACCCCCTGCCCTCTGGGCCAAACAGTAACAAATATGTCACTGTGTTTTCATCTGTAATGTCCCCCCTAACTTTGAAAATACTGTAACAGTGTTGAGATGCATCATTCAAATAAAAAGAAAGCAGAATGTGCACATCCAGTTTCATTAGGTGTAGGACATCGAATATGACCAAAAATGTAAATAGGAGGGTGTCTGCCATCAACGTTGCTCCCAAAAGGTGCAATTTATTAAGACGCACAGAACAAGGTTTCGATCACACAGATCTTCAGAAATGAATCATTTTCCCAAAATTTGTCAGAACAGAAAGACCAGGAGACCAACAACTACGAGGCAGTGACAGTGACGGGCCAAGAAGCAGAGAAAGAGCATTTCTAGCTCTCTCTCTCTCACACACACACACACACACACACACACACACACAAAGAGAACATGTTGTGCACACACTGAGGAAAAGCATGTTTCAGCTATTTCTACAAGTTGGGGTACACAGTTAAATTACATTATGTCAGCAGCAATGGGCTTTCCTCGTCCAGTGCTAACACAATGGGACAGAAAAACACAGTCCCCATGGAGGACAGAGGGGAAAAACGCAACTGCAAATATACTGAGTGTACAAAACATTTGGAACACCTGTGTCTCAATACTTAAAAATCCCTTCTTTTTTTTTTTACCTGTCTCCTCCCTCAGGTGGGAATGTGTGTACCTGTAATAATGTGGAGTAGGACTTACTGAATGGACATTGTGCTCATTAAGGTAAATTAAAGTATATACATAAATATATACTGTATATATATATATATATATATATATATATATATATATATATATATATATATATATATATATATATATAT
>NW_027281028.1:52500-57500 GCF_046629955.1 Centroberyx affinis | reverse complement strand
TACCACTAAGACAAAGACGTGTATGTGTGTGAGTGTGTGTATGTGTGTGTGTGTGTGTGTGTGTGTGTGTGTGTGTGTGTGAGTGTGAAGCAGCCTGATTAAAGTGGAAGTTAAAGAGTTAAAGGAGAAGAGGAAGCCATGGAAACGTGAGCGACACCTTTCACTGTGTGCTGGATGATGCACATCAGGCAACATGTGGAGTCGTAACATGAGAACACACACCAAGAATAAAAACAGCAAAAAATTAAAAATAATAAACAAAATAAATACAAATAAAAATATAAACCTAGATAAATACATTGTTAAATGAATAAATAAATAATACAAAATAAGTGAATAAAAAATTGAATAAAAATATAAATCTAGATAAATAAATTGTTAAAAATAAAATGTCAATAAAAAATAAACAGAAATACAATATAAACAGAGAGGAAGACATAAATGTTGGAAGGGAAAACACTGATAAAAAATAAGCAGAAATTGTAAAAAAAAAAAAAAAGAAAAAAAAGAAAAGAAGAAGTAAAAAACAGAAAAGTCAACAGAAATAAAATAGGTGTTTGACAGTGAGTGATGTCACTGCTGACTCACCCGGTGAGCACGACCACGAAGTCCATGACGTTCCAGCCGTTCCTCAGGTACGAGCCCTTATGTAACGCAAAACCCAGAGCCAGGATCTTTATTCCAGACTCAAAACAGAAGATGGCTATGAAGTAGGGCTCTGTCTCCTCCTGCGGGGGGGGGAGAAGAGAAGAGTAGGAGAGAGGGGAAGGACACGAGAGGAGAGAAGGGAAGGAAGGACGAGGGGAAGAAGGCAGGAGAGGCGGGAAGGAAAGAGGAGACAAGGGAAGGAAGGAGAAGAGACAGGAAGGAAGGAGGAGAGAGAGGAAGGAAGGAGGATAGAGAGGAAGGAAGGAGGCAGATGAGTGGGAGGAGAAAGATGGGAGGGGGAAGGAGAGACAGCGGAGGGGAAGGAGGAGAGGAACGAAGGAGGAGAGAGAGGCAAGGTGAAAGGAGAGAATAAGGGGACAATGGAGAGTGGGGAAAGAGGAGAAAGGGGAGAGGAGATAGCAGGGATGAGGAAAGGAAGGAGAGAGGATAGAAGGGAGGGGAGGATGAGATGAGGAAGGAAGGAAGGAAGGAAGGAAGGAAGGAGGGGAAGGGAGAGAAGAGAAGAGTAGGACAGAGGGGAAGGACATGAGAGGAGAGAAGGAAGGAAGGAGGAGGGAGGGGAAGGGAGGAGGGAGAAGGGAAGGATGAGGGGAAGGAAGCAGGAGAGTAGGGAAAGGAAGGAGAGAGGAGAGAAGGGGGGGAGGATGAGAGAGGCAGGAAGGAAGGAAGGAAGGAAGGGAGGAAGGAGGGGAAGGAGAGAAGAGAAGGGTAGGAGAGAGGGGAAGGACACAAGAGGAGAGAAGGGAAGGAAGGAGGAGGGAGGAGGGAGGGGAAGGGAGGAGGGGAGAAGGGAAAGAAAGGAGAGAGGAGAGAAGGGAAAGAAAGAGGAGAGAGGGGTAGAGGGAAAGGAAGAAGGCAAGAGAGGCGGGAAGGAAAGAGGAGACAAGAAAGGAGGAGAGAGAGGAAGGAAGGATAGAGGAAGGAAGGAAGGAGGAGAGAGAGGAAGGGAAGCAGAGAGGAGAAAGGATGAATTTTAGAGAGGAGAGAAGGGAGGTGAGAGGGGAAGAAAGGGTCAGTGTATGTCTGAATGTTTTTGCGTGCCTGTGTCCACTTCACCATTTTATGCCCTTGTGCATTGTCTGACTGTGTGTGTGTGTGTGTGTGTGTGCGTGTGTGTGCGTGTGTGTGTGTGTGTGCGTGTGTGTGTGTGTGTGTGTGTGTGTGTTACCAGTCGTTCAGACAGAGGTGTCTTGTCTCCGTCGGGCAGGTGCTGCTCCAGAGCCAGGACGATGCAGTTAGCGATGATGGTGGTGAGGATCATCCATTCAAACGGAGTACAGCTGGAGTTAAGGCCAACATCGCCAACACACACACACACACACACTCATCTCACACACACACACACACACACACATACACACTCATCTCACACAAACATACACAGCAGTACACTGGAAACACCTCCACCGTCAATCGACAATCTGTTAAAATGTCTCTCCATGGCTTTTCCTCAACCCACTTTCACACCACGCTCAGGTCTCTTCTTCTCTCATTCTAATGACGCAGCCCAACGTTCATCTTCTTCATCGTTGGTTTTTTTAATCGCTCTTTACCTCCGCTGTCAGGACAGTGCCACTGCTATCTTTTTTCTGTCGGCTAATTTTAACGGCTCAATCCGACGTTGTTGCAGGTCGGTTAATCAGTGTTTTTGTTCGAAATTATGTGTCTAATGGGCTGTTTTTGCTTCTTTTTTTTGGTATGTGTGAATAATATAAAGCGTATGCATGAATGAATGAAAGTAAACAAAATCAATGAAAACATCAGCTAGAAACGGAGGGGGAAGGATGAGATATCTCCTGCAACTTCTATTGTTCTGATATTTCATATTTAGCACTAACCACCAAATCATAAGACAGTCTTGAAACAGCCTACGTTGTCTCCTTAAACATTTTGCTAAATCATTAATTAGGGAGATTTCACTCGCTCACAACCGTGTTTTTTGTGGCTTTTATTTTGAAAAGAAAATGACTGAAATAATTCAAAATAACTGAGGAAGAAGAGACCTGAGCGGGCTGACAGCGGAGATTGGCCTGACAGTGGAGCTCTGCAGCCAGACCCGCCTCCAGCAACGGGGCTGAGCAACAAAGCTGACTACAAAACAAAAAAAAACACTTTGCTTTGCAGATTACCACTTAAAGTCTGGGATGAACTTGGTCTGTCTTGTCTTGTTCTTCATTCTCTCTTTTATCTGTTTCTGTCCTGAAGCTCTTTGTGACAAACCTGACTGTCCGACATCTGTAAACACACTTGGCATCTTTACCATGTGTGTCACTATACTGTATGTGCTGTGTATGTTATGTACTGTTGGAAATAAAATAGAACACTGTGTCCTTTGCCCTGAATATCACAGTGGAGTATTCAGTAGAGGATCTTCATGTGATCATGTCCTGATCACATGAAGAAGTCATGCGGCTGTCATGAGTGCATGTATGACTTCCACATGATATTAGAAGTTTAGCCCTCAGACTAGTGTGTTAGAGGCAATCATGTAAGAAGAGACTTTATGTTAGTGTGTAACTGGTTTTGACTAGTTTGAAGCGTGCATATTACATTACCCATATATTGATTTCTTAGAAAAGGATGAACAAAGCAACTATACTGAAGTGTATAAAGAAACTGACACTTCTACCCTTTGTCAGAGAATAATACTTAAGGTTTTCTCTCCATGCATGTCTGAATAAAGAATCCACGGAAGACTCTTGAACCTTTGCTCATTCATTTTGACCCACAAGGGTGAAGCTTATTTTTCCCCTACAGTTAGCTGACCAATATTTCAGACCAATATTTCAATATTTCAAAATCCCGTACTTTTACTGCGCTTTCTGAATTAAAATATTCTGATTCTGATTATTACAGTGATAATCGCTGCTGATTCCCATTTCATTCATTTCTTCACGCCCACATCAGCATAAGAAGCACTGAAACACAGACAGGGAAGATGCATTCAAGGAATTTATAACAGCCAATTTTTGCTTGAATGGTGATTTGCCATCACAATGAAAACCAATCAGAATATAGACTACTGTAATACATGATGTCACTGAATACACATTTACATGTTTTGCTCATGCACATTTGCATGGCAGACGCACATGGAGATGCTCGGAAAACAATAAGGTAATCTGAAATCTGATCTGAGGGATATTATGCGTTTAAAATTTAAGTTGGTCAAAATATCTTTTACATACCTGTACATTCTACACACACACACACACACACACACACACACACAGGCTGACTCACAGAAGTCGCCTAGTTGTACAGCCAGCTTTTCACAGAGCTCCATTCAGTCAAGTGTGTTTGTATGTGCTGTGGTGTGTGTGTGTGTGTGTGTGTGTGTGTGTGTGTGTGTGTGTGTGTGTGTGTGTGTGTGTGTGTCCATGCCTGAGTAATGGCCGCTGGAGGGGTGAAGATGACTGGATACGTCCAGACAGATCAAGCCTGCGCCTAATTGGCCAGTCATTATCCTGTTAGCCTGTGTGTGTGTGTGTGTGTATGTATCTGTCTGTCTCTGTGTGTGTGTGTGTGTGTGTGTGTGTGTGTGTGTGTGTTTGTGAGTGTCTATTGGCGTGTTTACCAGATGCCATGTTGACATTGACACTGTGGCCCGAGGAGGAGGGCGTTTGTGTGTTTTGTGTTTGTATGTGTGTGTGTGTGTGTGTGTGTGTGTGTGTGTGTGTGTGTGTGTGTGTCAGGTCTAAGAGCAGGGCTAGTGGTTGATGTGAGTGGATGGGACAGGTTGGGCCGGGGAGTACACAGTAACATGAAGACACTGGACTGGACTGGACTGCTCACACTGGCTGGCAGGCATGATCCGCCCCACACACACACACACACACACACACACACACACAGCTGTCTGTAGGCTGTCATTCATGAAGATCTATGAGCATACCCTACAACAATCCAGTAGAATGAATGGTTATTAAGTTAGAAGCCTACAATCAAAATTAAGTCCATTAGCCTGTATGCCTACCAGAAGACACCAGTCAATATGTGTGATCTTAATAATCAATTATGATATTAGAGAACATTTATTTTCTTTAATAGGACTGAGAGGGAGCTAGCTAACATATTACATTAGCTAACTAGCTATCGAGACAATAAGACAACATTAAAACTTCTGTGGTGCAATATGGGACCGTTCTTTAAAGTTCAGTGGATGGGACACAAGAACTTGACCATATTCCACTGATTCCCACATTACTAGCAAAAGGTATCAATGCTAACGAAAGCTAGCTGGCACATTTTGAGCTGCTAAATAGTCCAAGCACAGATAGACCCTACTTGCCAAATAGTGTCAAGCAATTCCTAAAGCACATTAATATCAA
>NW_027281028.1:0-47500 GCF_046629955.1 Centroberyx affinis | reverse complement strand
AAACAACACCCTTACACCTATATATAACTACACCTACACCGATACAAAATTACCCCTATACCACTACAAAACTACACTACAATACATTTATATGAAACTACCCCTTCATTTATACAAAATAACCCAAATATACCAAACCCTAACCCTACACCTATACAAAAACACTCCTATACCTATAAAGAATTGCTCTATATTGATAAATCTGCCCCTACACCTATATAAAACTATCCCTATCCATCTATATAAAACGAACATATCCCTAAACAAAACCCCTATACCTATAAAAAACCTGCCCTATACTCACAAAACTGCCCCTACACCTATATAAAACTACACCTACACCTATGCAAACTACCCCTACACTTATACAAAACTATCCCTGCATTTATATAAAACTGCCCCTACCCCAACACAAAACTACCCGTATAACCATACAAAAATACCCCTAAACCTATACAAAACTACCCCTACATCAATGCAAATCTACCCCTTATACACAAAACTACCCCTTACCTATCCACTATTACCCCATACCTATACATCACCCCCCCCTATACCTATACAAACTACCCCTATACCTATACACTACAGCCTCATACCTACACAAAATTACCCACATCCATTTAAATGTGCCTCGGTGTAAGTCACTCTATAAAAAATGTACTTGTGTATGAGTGTGCCTGCCTGTGTGTGTGTGTGTGTGTGTGTGTGTGTGCCTGAGTGTGTTTGCGTGTGTGTTTTCAGCTGATGAGGCGTTTTGGCGTGGCGCTGAGGCTGTGCTTTAGGGGAGCCGAGCCTGATGAGGGGGAGATTTTAAATCACACCAAATGAAGCTTTATCAAATAAATGAAACTGTGTAGCACTCGACTCAGCAAGAGTCAGAGCCTTTATGGCAGTGACGCAAGCACTAACGCTCTCTCTCTCTTTCTCTCTCTCCCTCTCTCTCACTCTCCATCTCTCTCTCTCTCTCCCTCTCTCTCGCTCTCTATCTCTCTCTCTCTTTCTCCCTCTCTCTCTGTCTCTCTCCCTCTCTCTCATTCTCTTTCTCTCTCCCTCTCTCACTCTCCATCTCTCTCTCCCTCTCTCTCGCTCTCCATCTCTCTCTTTCTCTCTCTCTCCCCTCTCTCTCTGTCTCTCTCCCTCTCTCTCCATCTCTCTCTCTCCCTCTCTCTCTCTCGCTCTCGCTCTTCCTTCCCCTCCACAAACACACAGAGCTGAACACTAGCAGGAAAAAGTTAGATAGACTAAATCTAAATAGGCAAAAAAAGAGTATTTGTGTTGTGTACAGTCATCCTGAAGCTTCCCTCCCTCCCTTCTTCTCATAATGTTAAGTTTATACACACATACATATATCATATGTCATATTTAGTAATCCATATTTAAAGTTGCTCTGTAAACAGACCACCGCGGATGTGCCTGTCAGCCTCTCTCAGCCTCTCTACTCTGCATCCTCCATAGTTTCTCCACCTGGTGGATCTGGAGGGAAATCTGCTGGATCGCTTTACGGCACAAAACAGGAAGAGGTTCTGTTCTTCCAGAGCAAACGGAGCTAAAGCTGAAAGAGTTTCTGACAGCAGACGGTGGAAGGAGGGAAAGGAAGATGGAGAAATCACTTCCAACATGTTCATCCTCTTCAAAGTCGATGCAAAGATGCTTACAGGATACAGAGCCTGGGAGTGGCCATCGGGAGAAAAATTATTCATGTCGTGGCCACGATTTACTGTAACGTGCACGATATGCAGTTCGAGCTCTCGTTTTCTCTTTTTCGTGTGCACAAGATACAATTTGTTCCCTCGATTTCCTCTGTACGTGCACAAATTGCCAAAACGTCCCCTCGAAATAGTGATATCGTGCTCTCGATATATAATACATGCGTTCTTCACAAGCTTATAAAGAGTCAGTGCACATATTGGTGATTATGTTTAAATGTGGCCTGTCCTGGGTGTGTTGCAGCACCTGATTGTGTTTACATGGCCTGAAGGTTAAGCGGCTAAATATGTTGCAATATTTGGGGGGATTTGCCTATTCAGTGTAAACAGACAATGGATATTAACATACCAAATCCTTACTAGGCCTATCTGCAATACCTAAAAGGTTCCTTTTAAGTTGCATTTTTTCCTAAACTGCACAGTTTAACGAAATCGAGGGAACAAATTGTATCTCGTGCGCACGAATGGACTATGAACCTATGAAACATTTGTTTACAGTAATTAAACCAAGACATCACAATTAATTTGATAATGATATATTAATGTTTCAAAATGCTTCATATTGCACCTTTAAGTATGTTATTGTGATTGTAAGTAACATCTGTAGGTAACAATTGTAAGTAAATCCATATATGGACATAATCCATACTCTTCCCCATGCGTCCCACCCATACAGTCTATAGATATTGTATTTGTATTCTATTTTAATTGCTTTTATTGTTTGTATAGCTCATTTTATATTCTACTTTTGTGCTCAGATTCTAGATTTTGTTTTTTTTTCTCCTGCTGTATCCTGTAACTCTTGCTGCTGCAGCGACGCCCCAGTTTCCCCACGGGGATCAATAAAGTTTCATCTCATCTTTAATCTTCTTCTCTCCTCCCTCCTTCCATCTCCCTCCCTGTTTATCTCTCCATCCGCCTCTCCCTCTCCCTCTCCCTCTCTCTCTCTCTTCAAGCATGGATCAGACCCTCCAAATCACTGTAAATCACTCTGCAGCCATCTCTCTCTCTCTCTCTCTTTCTGCTCCATGCCTTTTTCAGCCATCTTGTGTTCTCTCCATCCTCTCCTCCTCCCTCCCTCCCTCCCTGCCTCCCCCTCCACTCTTCTCCTCCATGAACCGCTATAAATAGACATGTGAAAGATAAAAGGGTGCGTCTCTCTCTCTCTCTCTCTTTCCCTCTCTCTCTCTCTCTCTCTCCCTCTCTCTCTCTCCCCCTCTCTCTCTTTCCCCTGACCCAAGCTCTTTTTGATTTGTGGAAGAAGCCTATTTTTTTTTCTAGAATATATGCTGTGCCACTTTGCGAGCTGGTAATGAGAACTGCACAGATTCACTCTCTCTCTAGCACACACACACACACACACGCACACACACACACACACACACACACACACACACATACACACACAGCAGCTGTCCATCACTCTCTCCTTTCTCTCCAATCATGTTGTCAGGCTAAGCTGAGCTATTGTATCCCCTATTGCCAAAATGAATGGAACTCTGTCTCCACACACACACACACACACACACACACACACACACACACACACACACACACACACACACACACACACACACAGACAAGCATGCAAACACACACGCAGACAAAAAAGCAAACAGACATACACACGCACCTGCACCTGCAAGTGCAAACACACACATACATGCACGTACATGCATACACAAGCTCCCAAACAAACACACACACACACACACACACACACACACACACACATGCACGCGCACACACACACACACACACACACACACACACACACACACACAGTAACGCTTGCAGCATCTCCCTGATGCAATTCAAGGCAAGAGTCTCGTCTCTTGGGTGTGACAGCTGGGAGTGCACACACACACACACACACACACACACACACACACACACACACACACACCCCAATGACTAAATGCACAGCAGCATTCATCCAGTTACACACTCAGGTAGTCCTGGACATTTCTCTCTTTAGTTTAGTCTGGGTTAGTTCACTGCCTAATCTGAACAATCAGATTAGATCAAAACAGATCAGATTAGTTTAGATTAAACTGTAATGATCCCTGTGGGGAAATGGGTCATTGCAGCAGGAAAGAATAGGATACAGCAAAGAAAAAATAGAATATGATTAAGAATATAGGAAAATGGTGGTATTACAGTAAATGTAGCACAAAGGACAATTACAACACTAGAATGTATCAATTAAGAAAGAAAAATGAATTTGCAGCCTATATGCAAAATAACAGCAGTATAAGAAGGTGTGTAAACTGAGTTTGGATGGTGAATGTTTCTATTTACTAATGTTACTATGATTTCTTTAAACTCGGTGCTATTTTGACTATTTTATTTGAAATTGAGGATATCTCGTTTTGAATCTCTCCATTTAAAAAAAAAAAACTTTACCCCTGAATTCATCCCTCTTTCCCTTTTTTTCCTCTTTCCTTTTGATCTTCCAGCAGCCACCACTTTTCCATCCTTCCCCCCATTTCTCTCATCCACCCAAAGGCATCCCATCTCTCTTTCTCTCTCTCTTAATCTTTTTCTTCCCTCTCTCTCTCTCTCTATCCCTCTCACGCTCTCCTGTCTGAGTCCAGGCCTCTTTCTCTTTTCCTCTAACTCAGGATCGCTCGATGCGCTCCAAGACAAATGTTTGCATACCTTCGCAAAAAAAAAAAAAAAAAAAAGACAAACTCAACTGTGCATTTCTAAGGGTATTCATGCTGACGGGAGAGAGAGAGAGAGAGAGAGGAGAGAGAGAGAGAGAGGGGAGAGAGGGAGGGTTAGCGGTGAAGAGCAGATAGAGTGGTAACAGGATGAAGGAAAAATGCACTTCTAATATGATGAGAAAGATAGAAAACTGAGGCAGAAAAAAAACGAGTGTAAGTGTGAGTGTGTGTTTGTGTGAAGGAGAGAGACAGAGAATGCTAGAGAGAGAGAGAGAGAGAGAGAGAGAGAGAGAGAGAGAGAGAGACACTATTTTGCCACTAAATTGCATTGCTGGTCCATTGCTTTCTTTTTCTTTTCTCATTTTTACTCTATTCCTTTCTTTTCTTCTCTTCTATTTTCTTGAATTTTCCCCTTCTCTTCTCCTCCCTCCTCCATCTTTTCTCTCCTCTTTTTGACGTTTTTTTTTAAAATGCCGTATACTTGAGTGAGTGAGTGTTGTTGTATTGTTGCTTTAAAAGTGACGATAAAGGGTTTTTTTTAGAATTCTCTCTTGCTTTTCTCGTCTTTCCTCGCTTTGTTGACTCTTTTATTCCTCCTTTCTTCCCGTTTCACTCCATTTTTCTAGTCTTTCCATACATTCACTCTTCTTTACCTCTCTCTTTCTCTCTTTGTAAAAGTCCTCTTTCTCTCTCTCTTTCTGGTCTGCTGGAGTGTTTCAGCACTGTGTGTTTTAGTGAGTACTGGACATCAATCTCTCTCTCTCTCTCTCTCTCTCTCTCTCTCTCTCTCCCTCCATCATACAATCTTAATTCAGCCAGGCCGACGGCTGCAGCATCAGCATCTCCTCACCAGGATGGAAGAAAGGAAGAGAGGAGAAAAGAAAGGAGGGAAGGGTGGAACGAGGGAGAGAAGGAGGGAGGGGAGGATGGAGGATGGAGAGAGAAGAGAGAGGAGAACGAGAGAGGGAAAGAGACAGGGAAGAAGAAAGGGACGAGGGAGGATTGAGGGAGAGAGAAGGAAGTAAAGAGAGGGGAAGGAAGGAGGGAAAGAGGGAGGAACAAAGGTGAAGACAGAGGAAAGGAGGAAAGGTTGAGGGAGAAAGGAAGGGAAGAAGGAAAGAGGAAGAGAAGAAATAGAGGGGGGGGGTGAGAGGCAAATGAAGGGTGGGGAAGGAGAAAACCAACAGGAGAAAAAGGAGTGAGAGAGGGAAAAGAGGAGAAAGAGGAGGGAGGAGAGGAGGAGGAGATATGGGAACAAAAGAAAGAGTTGAGGCCGGAAGAGAAAATGAGGGTAGATAGAGAGAACGTAGCAGGCGGAGCAATGAAAGAGGGGAGAGGAAGAATAGAGCTGATGAGAAAGAGAGAGAGAGAGAGAATGAGAGAGGGAGATAAAGAGGGAGAGATGGAGCATGAGAGGCGGAGAAAGACGGAGAGAGAGAGAGGTAAAGATGGGGAGATGGAGGGACGGAGGTAAAGAGAGAGAGACAGACGGGGTAAAGATGGAGATGGAGGTAAAGAAAGAGGGAGGGAGGGAGGGAAAGAGGAAAGAAGGAGTTACAGATGGAGAGATGAAGGTAACAAAAGAGGGAGGGAAAGAGGAGAGAAGGCGGTAAAGAGGGAGCGATGGAGAGAGGGAAGTAAAGAGAGAGAGGTAAAGATGGAGAGATGAAGATAAAGAAGGAAGGAGGGAAGGAAAGGGGGTAAAGGGAGAGAGAGGCAAGGAGGTAAAGAGAGAGATGGAGGTAAAGAGGGAGGTGAAGACAGAGAGACGGAAGTAGAGGAGGGAGAATTGCAGTATTTTTATAATTCTCGGTGAGTGGGCTCCATAAAAGTAGGTTACTGTCAGCAGACGAGGAGAGGCTCTCTCTCTCTCTCTCTCTCTCTCTCTCTCGCTCTCTCACTCTCTCTCTCACTCTCTCTCTCTCACTCACACACACACACACACACACACACACCACTAGAGGCTACATGTACCATCTCCATTTTAGTTCTGCTGAAGCAGCTGCAGTATGTGTGCATATATGTGTGTATGCGTGTGTGTGTGTGTGTGAGAGAGAGAGTGTGTTTGTGTGTGTGTGTGTGTGTGTGTGTGTGTGTGTGTGTGTGTGCCTCCAGCAGGCACAGTCAGCCACCAGCTAGACTGTTGGTTCCAACATGAAAATACCAAGTGGAACATCTAAATGGCAGCAGTCGATATTTTAGCAGAGAGCAGCAGCAGTTTCCCTCCGTTCACACAGTTTGGAATACGGTTACTGTTGCATACTCTGTTTATATTGTCACATTTTTAATGCCGTGGTTCTCAACGTGGGGTCCGGGGACCACCAGGGGTCCTTGAGGGGGTTCCAGGGGGTCCCCAGCAAATTGATGAATAGTTAAACTTCAGCATTATTTCATTTCCAAGAAGTTAACGCAATTAGAGAATGAAGAAGAATGATTATTTTGATCATAGTTTCTCTGTTATCTCTCTACCTACAATACAGATAGTCATGGGATTCTGGACAAAATCTTCTACCCATAAAAGATTTGGGTTGAAGAGACAAAATCTCATCAAATGGGGGTCCGTGGCCCTAATGTGGACTAAATTAGGGGTGCTTGATATGAAAAAGGTTGAGAATCAGTAACCTAATTCACAAATACCACACACACACACACACACACTCACACACACACACACACACACACTGCAGATCGGCCAGGCAGAGGAAGGGCTGATGGGATGTCAATGGAGCTGCAGTGTGAGGAATTCACAACCGACACACTCATACACACACATACATACATACATACACGTATACACACACACACACACACACACACAGGGCTGCTGTGTGAAGCGGTAGGCTAACTAACGTCCCATAGCATCCTGCTAGCTCAGCAGTCGTAAAACTGTCAACAGAACTGATGACCGACTAGTCTGTCTCTTCTCTCTCTCACACACACACACACACATACACACACACACACACACACACACACACACACACAACACACACACACACACAAATCGGTGTTCACCTTAGTCACAAATCTCTAAACATCCCCATCCTCCCTTGTCCTTTGTCAAACACTCACACAGACACACACACACACACACACACACGCTCAGCACGCAGAAATACACACACACACACACACACACACACACACATTTCACATAAACTCTGCAGAGGCTGACACACACTCCACATAGGCAGAAGTGCTCCTCCGCCTGTTGAAGCAGATATACAGCCTCGTGCGTCCGACACCCTACAGATTAAATCAGTCAGACCCACACACACTCTTCAGCATGAGAGCGGGTTCAGTACAAAATGTTAAACATCCATTTTGGGAATAAATAACCGAAGTTCACTCATCAGACTCTTTTGAAATATACAGGATCTAGTCTGTGAATGTGATATCAGTTTTATCATTTTATTCCTGCGCTATCGATCGTTCTGTAACAAGAGGTGTCACTTTTTTTTCAGATGAAAAGAAGAAATAGAGAGGGGGGGGGGGGGGGGGGGGGGGGGGGGTTGAGAGGCAAATGAAGATGGTGGGGAAGGAGAAAACCAACAGGAGAGAAAGGAGTGAGAGAGGGAGAAGAGGAGAAAGGTCTTGTCTTGGTCTTGGTTGGTATGGGTCTTGGTCCTGTCTTGGTCTTGGTTGGTGTGGGTCTTGGTCTTGTCTTGGTCTTGGTTGGTATGGCTCTTGATCTTGTCTTGGTCTTAGTTGGTATTGCTATGGGTCTTGGTCTTGTCTTGGTCTTGGTTGGTGTGGCTCTCGGTCTTGTCTTGGTCTTGGTTGGTATGGGTCTTGGTCTTGTCTTGGTCTTGGTTGGAATGGGACTTGGTCTTGTCTTGCTCTTGGTTGGTATGGGTCTTGGTCTTGGTTGGTATGGCTCTTGGTCTTGTCTTGGTCTTGGTTGGTATTGGTATGGGTCTTGGTCTTGTCTTGGTCTTGGTTGGTATGGGTCTTGGTCTTGGTTGGTATGGGTCTTGGTCTTGTCTTGGTCTTGGTTGGTATTGGTATTGGTATTGGTATTGGTATTGGTATTGGTATGGGTCTTGGTCTTGTCTTGGTCTTGGTCTTGGTTGGTATGGGTCTTGGTCTTGGTTGGTATGGGTCTTGGTCTTGTCTTGGTCTTGGTTGGTATGGGTCTTGGTCTTGTCTTGGTCTTGGTTGGTGTGGGTCTTGATCCTGTCTTGGTCTTGGTTGGTGTGGGTCTTGATCCTGTCTTGGTCTTGGTTGATGTGGGTCTTGGTCTTGTCTTGGTCTTGACTACAACACTGGACCATACTAATAGCTAATAGCGGGCAAATCTACAGCATCTCAATCAGTAGAGACGGGACGGGACACTCCTCTCTGTTAAAGCGTTCTTCCTCTGTCCGAACTTGATCTGAACACACGTGTTGATGGCGTGTTGTAAGGGGATCCGTGTGTGTGTGTGTGTGTGTGTGTGTGTGTGTGTGTGTGCGTGTGTGTCTGGTTGTCCGATCAATACTATCCAGTCCCCCAGCTGTCTGAGGCTGACGTGGCTTTCAGACGGAGGTTACGCAACCTGGAACATGTTACTAGAACTCACTCCTCACTGTTATTTGACTTCACACCTTCTCACTCGCCTCCCCATATAGTCCTTCCCCCTCCCTCCTCCTTCCTTCCTTCCTTCTTCCCTTGCTTCCTTCCTTCCATCTATCTATCCTTCCTCCCTTCCTTGTAACAATGCTCTAAAATCATTGCATCTTTGTTATGTAATGTTAACAGTTTATATGCGGTATATTGTACTTTTTTACTGTGTGTATGTCTGTGAGCTGGTTTATAGGTAATGTGTGTGTGTGTGTGTGTGTGTGTGTGTGTGTGTGTGTGTGTCTGAGGTGATTGGCTGATAAATGATGAATGTCCAGGAAATGAGGAGTTCAGCAGCGAAGGAGAAGCAAACACATGACATCAGCAGCTTCTACATTAGTCACCAAATCACATCTGCAGAAAGGAGCGCTATCCCATTGTTTGGGACACACACACACACACACACTCACACACACACACACACACACACACACAATTACATACATGTGCACACAAGCAAGCATACACACAAACACGCCTACATACAGAGACAAGCACGTACACGTACAGTTGGGAACACTCACACACACCCACACACACACAAACAGGGAGCCGTACCTGCGGGGTCCTTTAAATAAGCTAATGGTAGTGTGTGTGTGTGTGTGTGTGTGTGTGTGTGTGTGTGTGAGTGTGTGTGTGGAGCAGGGCTGGTTGTGCTCGTGCTGCTGTGGTGACTCATCAGCCCAGTGAATCACACACAGATCTGATTTAGAAACAGACCGCATCCACCTGACTGCTGCTTCCACTGGCACACACACACACACACACACACACACACACACAGATATATGTATACACACATATGCATACACAGGCACGCCTACACACACATCCATTTGCACACTCACTTGAGGCACGTGCACACCACACACCACTGAAGTTTGCACTCGTACGCTCGGGTTTGACCGAGTTTTTGTGGGGTTTTGAAGGCAGATACCGATATATTTTGACCAAAATCGCAGATATTTGATATTTTGCACCGATATTTGACATGTTCAAGTTTGACCATATTCAAGCCAAAAATATTCCAAGCAGTGTTTTCTTCTTATCAGCGTAGAAAAGCCTCTGAAACAGCATTTACACCATCTTATGACACTAAAACTCTCCACTGAAAGACTAATAAAATTTGTTTTGTCCTTGTTATAATCTTGTCTGTCTCCTTTCTATCTTATTTTTTATTCTTCTTATTCTTTTTTGTCTGTTTCCTTTTTATCTACTCTTTCATTTTAGTTATTAATTTAGCTTATTTGTTTTGTAAAGCACCTTCATAACAGTTGTTTGCAAAGTGCAACATAAATAAAGTTTAGTACTATTATCATTATTATTATTATTATTTCTTAGGGATTGGACAATATATCGCAATTCAATACATCGCAATACAAAAAAGAGACAATCCGTATGGTGGGGCAGAAAAATGAATCGCGATATTAGCTATATATATATATATATATTCTGCTGTAGTAATCACAAATGAGGCACTTGACCATCACAATTTCACAAGCTTTCCATCCAAATTACATTATTTGCACTTTGTAATGACATTTTTTACATTGTTGTTTATATTTTAGCAGCCAATGGCATCGCTAGAAAGATTTGTGGCTCAGAAATAAACATAATTGTGCACAGTCAGACTTTGTTGTCATTGAACTATTATTTATTACATCATATCGTGTATCGAATCTCAAATTATTACTATTATCAACATTACTATTTTATTGTGTTTTTATGTTATATATATGGCATAGAAGGTCATTCCTGTGCTGGACTATTTTTATTTTTGAAACTTTAATGTCATTTTTAATGTAACTTTATGTAATGGTTTTAACCCATTTACTGTTTAATCAACCTTTTTTATGTAAAGCGCGTTGAGTTGCAGTCTATGTATGAAAGGTGCAATATAAGTAAATAAACTTTAAACCTGATCTGTTTTTATTCTGTTCATTGAGTTTTTAGAGTGTTTTTTCTTTTGAGTTTCTACTGTAAACCACAACATTTCTCTTATGGGACGACAAAACTGAATTGAATTGTTTCCACACATTAATTTGGGGAACAATAAAGGCCATTAACGAAAAGATGACAGTCCTTTAACACTAACTCCGTATTACACAGCAGAAGAGTCCACAGCAGACTAACTTTAGCTCGCCGTCCCCGATGATTCTGACTCGGGCTTCAAGGGATTTTCGGAGCGTATTGATCCTGACGCAAAACCTTTCAATTAGCAGGTGAGCTCAGAGTGAGGAATACCTGGCTGCCGCTCCGGAGCAGATGAGTGGAGGGATGTGAACACGCCACCGCCGCTCAAATAATTAGCCCAATACCACAGTCCCCTGTCGCCAAATACTTAATTAAAAACCAGCCCCAGTGTGTGTGTGTGTGTGTGTGTGCGTGTGTGTGTGTGTGTGTCCAGAGGATTAAAGACTGTAATTATAATTATGTTCTCTCTCTCTCTCTGTCTTTTTTTTTTTTTTTTTACTTTCTCCTAACACGTACCCTCCTGGTACTTTTACATAGAGACACACACACACACACGCGCGCACACACACACACACACACACACACACACACACACTCTAGACCACCATGGTCAAAGTCAGCAGTGGTTTTCTTCCAATTCTTCATGCTGGATTCTAAACAGTCTAATTAGCAGAAGCCTCCCAGTCACTGAGGAGTCACTTCTCTGTCTGCAGCTCTTACTGCTTATCATTCAGTGGAACAGTGGACTAGACTGGAGAGTTAACATTGGTAGAATTAAAAAAGGAAAAGGAAAAAAAAAACGAGTTGACTGTGAAGCATAATACTCTGTGTTTCTGGGTCCATTTTGTTGTTCGGTGTATTTTTCTTATTCTGATGGATAACTGGCCAAACATAGATCGTCGTAATGTCACATCAAGATATTTCCAGTTCAGCTACAATGGAGTTTGATAACAGAAAATTATGACTAAGGTGGATTTAACAAATAAAATCAATAGTGGATCATAAGCTGCTCAGCTGGAAAGAGCCTGTATCTCAACTGATGTGTAAAATATGTTCCAGGTCAAATCCGTCTGTCCTCTCTATCGTCCTACTGTGATTGGAGGAATCCTGTGAGACTTAATGAGATTGACGTCTCCTCCTCACCGGTTCAAACGGACGACCTCTGACCCCGGGGGTCCGAGGCCGGTATTGACGGCGTGACCCTGGCTAATGTAGCAGAGCTGCTGATAGACTAGAGATAAGAAGAGCCGCCGCCTGCAGACACACTGCCATCCACGCAGTTGAATTAAGACTTGTTTGAAACCACAGTTCTCACACATGAATATCACCAAAGCCACATGTAATACTATGATGTCATATTTCCTTTGAAGTGACATAAAAGATGTGCCATGGCCGGTTCAGTCTTCCTCTGATATGTAGAATGGTCATATTTCATATTTCATATTTGCGGCTGTGGGTTGAATTACTCGCTAATTTAATTATTAGTCATTATTTACTTTTTCATATTAGTCATATTAGTCTTCTTTAGGCGCTCCAAAATCAAACTGTGATTCAGAACAGACGAGTCCAGGTGGTTTGATGCCACTTGATGCCTCAAGTGCTTGTTGGCCAATTGAAAATAATTGGCACATTTGACAGTGTGTGTGACGGACACTCGTAGTGTGTTTCTGCCTTTAGTTTCAGTCAACTGCTACTTGCTTTCTCTCTCTGTGTCATCATTTTGTCTAAAGCTGCATTCACACAGAAAATCTGATTTTTAACACTTTGTGGCACAGATCTTATATTTTTGCCTGGTTAAAACCCTTCATACCTCACACAGCTCACGCACAGATAACATCAGGCACAATTTAAAAAAGGCTAAACACAATTTAACAATTTTTTGTTTAGTTCTGCTTATTTGATTACAATGTATGCCTGCTTGAGAATTTCCCATTGGAATAAATTGCTATTGTTGTTCGATTTGACTTAAAATTAGCTGAGCAAACAGCCGCCTTCTCACACTTGAGGCTATAAACATTTACTCTGCACTCAATGGATATAAAGCTAGCCACCATGACAATACAGACAGGTCATACTGCTGTCAGTGGCAATGCCTATTGGAATAATTTATTTCCAAATAGCAATATATATATATATATATATATATATAAAAACATGACCTCTAGTTCAGCATTCAGTATCTCTAAAATGTAAAGGATCCAGTCCGTAAAATGTTCTCACTTTGTTAACCAGGGACTTAAGTTACTTGCTGTCCTTTAAACAATGCTATATATAATCTGTGCTATCCCTGATTTTTAAGAGTTAGTGTCACTTTTTACGAACAGTGGAAATCTAATTTGTGAACCAAGCGGCTCATTTGCAAATGAGACAAATTCTATGTAGATAGTGATGGACAAACAGCTAAAAAAAATAAATAAAAAAAAGTACTGCTCATGATCACTGTGACTGTGGTCCAGTGTAAATCTTGCCTGTCTTCTCACTGCATTAAACTTCAGGTTTAGACAGCAGACACTCAGCCTGATGATGATGATGATGATGATGAGGTCAGAGGGAGAGAGAGAGAGTAGATTTCTCTGACCTCTCCTTCTCCTCCTGGACGACCAGAAAGGTCACCGGCTGGGGTCAAAGGGGGAGTGGCCAACAGACAGCTGCTGCTCCTGAACCCCCCCCCCCACCACCACCCACACACACACACTCCTCCTCCTGCTCCTCCTCATCCTCTGTTCCCTCCCTCCCTTTCTTCTTCTCAACTCCCTCCCACTTTGTTACCAGACAGATGGAGATAAATCACAAAATAACCTGAAGACCCTGAATTCCTCCTCTCTCTCTCACACACACACACACACACACACACACACACACACACATGCACGTACATGTGCACACCCATAAATTCACACACTATGGTCGGACCAGTGTGGGATTTTGAAGGCCGATACAGATATTTTTAGACCAAAGCTGCTGATAGCCGCTCTTTTGTGCCAGTTTAGTCTTTTTAATGCCAAAAAAATACAAGTATGCAGTCTTTCCTCCAGAATTTTCTTCTCATCGGGGTGGAAAAGCTTCTGAAACAGCATTTAGACCATCATGGGACACTAAAACTCTCTATTGATGACATTTTTTAGGGTTAGCAGCTCTTTAAGGCAGAATAACCCATTACACCTATTCAATGGTAGGGGAAACTCTGGATATTAGGCCTTTAAAAGAAGAATTAATTTACAAAAAGCATATTTGAACAATTAAATGGATAAACACGATGTGCAAAGAAAATAAAACGTCATTGTAGGTTTTACAGGTTGTTTTTATGTCACTGTGCTCAAGGAGGAACATTTTTTATTATTTTTTTTAATGTTCCTTTGTGGTTTTTAGTGCTTTAAGCTGTTTGTGTTTAACTGTTTTAGCGTTATCCTGTCTGTAACTTTTTATGATTCTATCTTTGCCAGGTCCTCCTTGAAAAAGAAGTCTTTGTTCTCAACGGGATTTTACCTGGTTAAATAAAGGTTAAATAAAAAAATAAATAAAAAATGACCGGCCGATATCCAATATTAAAAAGCCAAAATCGGCCCGATGTATTGGCAAACCAACATATGGGTCTAACCTTATCACACTCCCATAAAATCCACCTTAAAAACCCTCCCAACCCTTTCCTAATCAGAGTGTCCCGTCACTTTCCCTCCCTCCCTTCTGTCACAGCGGCTCTCCTCCTCCAGTTATCCACTCATCCTCCTCAGCATCTTGTTGATTGACGGCTGTGCTGACCCCAGGGCCCGCCCTCTCCGATTGACAGGACCAATCCCCTGGCTTGGCCGAGTGACACACTAACGTGGCAGACCGGTTGTCAGGCTGATTGGCAGGCTGCTGACGCCGCAGTGTCCCAGTCAGCCTGAAGTCTGGCACTTCAGCGCTGAGGAGCGACACTCTGCTCCCTGAAAGATCAACTTCTTTTTAGTGTTTTCGGGATCGAAGGTAATGACGAGGGCTTAGATTTCATATCAGTAAAACCTGTAGTGTGCGTGATTATATTTCTTTCTCAGCATCTACCTTTTTGGTTTTTCTCCTACGCACTTGTCACTCAAAGACTTTTAGGCGTGCAAAAATTAGTCCACTTCTGTAATTTATGCAAATCTTTGGCTTTCTATGGCAGTGATTCTTAACCTTTTTCATATCAAGGACCCCTAATTTAGTCCACATTAGAGCCACGGACCCCCATTTGATGAGATTTTGTCTCTCAGACTCAAATCTGAGAATATTTTTACTGTTAGATATGATTTTGTCCAGAATTCCATGACTATCTGTATTGTAGGTAGAGAGATAACAGAGAAACTATGATCAAAATAGTCATTCTTCTACATTCTCTCATTGTGTTAACTTCTTGTAAATTAAATAATGCTGAGGTTTAACGTTTCATCAATTTGCTGGGGACCCCCTGGAATCCCGTCAAGGACCCCTGGTGGTCCCCGGACCCCACGTTGAGAACCACTGTTCTATGGCAGTACTGTCTGTTGTATTTGGGGGCAGCAAGGTTGCACAGTTACCTCCAACAACGAAAATGAAAGGAAGTTATCTTTTCACTGCTCTGTTTGTTTGTCTGTTTATTATAGCAAGATATTTCAAAAAGTTATGGATTTGGCTGAAATCTGGTGGACAGATAGCCATCCAGATCTGGGATTTCCACCATTAGACGATTTTCATTTTCTAGCCATAGCTATGATGCTGCGTTCATGTGTGCCATTTTATAGGAAAATCAAACGATACACAAACATAAACCGTTAGGCTGCAGCTTTGCTAGTTGGACAATTGTTCAGAGTTGGCGGAGGTTTGCGTTCTACCAAGTGCCTTCTAGTTATTAGAGACCCGTCCTTCAAGTTCAGGACCCCGGTTTATCAAATCCATCTGATTACATAGAGTCTGACTAAAGTAAGACACCATGAAGCATCCAATGACGTTCACCTACTTTCGATTTTTAACGTTGGAAAACGGAGAATTGACGATTTAGCGCCTAAAACATCAGTTCAACATATGCACTTACATGTGGAGGCAATACCCTTTAATCTCAAAAAATACCTAGCGAACAACTCCTAGATATCAGTTAGCATCTCAAAAAGTGTTTTAATGTTTTTGACCTCTTTAAAATGTAGCAGATATTGCTCATTAGAGTTGATTGTAATTGTGTGAATGGAGCTGATAATCGTGACACCATGAAATATCGGAGCCTGTAAAAAATGCCCACATGTCTGTTAATCACCACTAGGAGGCTGATGTGAAAGTTTTTTTCCCAGTCGGCAGCTCGTATTTACGGTAAATCCGATGTGACATGAACACAGCATGAGTATTGTGTTACTATGCTAGCTGTTGATGCGTCTCTGCAAGAAAAAAATCCCATATATTTGTTGTGAGAGAAGTGATTCAGATTGTAAAGGAACAAGATAGAATCTCTATAGAAGATGTGGACAGGGAAAGAGAGGGAGAGAGAGAGAGAGATAGAGGGAAGGAGAGAGAGGGAGAGAGAGAGAGAGAGAGAGAGATAGGTGCTGTAAGTTAGGTGTGTGTGTGTGTGTGTGTGTGAGTGTGTGTGGGGGGGGTAAAAAGCTTGGTGGGCATATGATCACACTCCTATTCCACTTAGCCCTAGCAAGGAATGATGGGTAATGGAAAGAATAGCCTATAGCAGCCAGGGACCGTACTGCAAAACAAAACCAAGCTTCGAATTAGCTTTTGATATACAAACACACACACACGCGCACACACACACACACACACACACACAGATAGATGCAAACAACGTCCATGGTCAGGCACGCACACAGGAACACACACACGCACAAACGGCAAACACGCACGCAACCAGCAATCACACCTACGCACACTTGCCCACGTATAGACTCACACACACACACACACAAACACACACACACACACACACACACACACACACACACACACACAGCAATGCCTGCGCTTGGCCCTGTTTCTGGGGAGAGGCGCCCTGGGCTGCAGGGGGGTGGAAACCAGCTCAGATCAAACACACACTGAGCCTGTCACTACCCCTTCACTCCTCTACCTCTCTCGCCCTCTCTCTCTCTCCCTCTCTCTCTCTCTCTCTCTCTCTCTCTGCATATCTCTTACCCTTCCTCTCACTCGCACTCTCTTTCTCTCTCTCTCTCTCAATTGCTTTCTCTCTCTCTGTTGTGATCTACTCTCTTCACTGCAGTCGACAGCAGCCAGAGAGTAAAATGGAGGGGGGGGGGGGGGGGTGGAGGAGAGCAAAACAGAGGAGAGCTGAGAGGAGGAAGAAATGAGAGAGGAAGAGGAGGAGGAGGAGGAGGAGGGGGGGGAATCACTCAGGAAAAGGCTCAGTCAGGAAGAGGAGGAGTGGCGAGACGAAGAGAGAGGAAGACGAAAATCTACGGGAAGAGAGTCGATGGTCCTCCTCTCTTCTTCTACTTCTCCTCCTTCTCTCCCTCCACCCAAAGTCATCCTTTCTCAACCCCCCCACCCCCACCCACCGTTCCTCTCTTTATCTATCTCAAACCTTGAATGTTCAATTGCGGCTCAATTACAATAATTACGATCATTAAGGTGATCATTTCCTGACGCCACCATTCATTACTTTGGCTAAATAACTATTAGAAGCAGACTGTGGCTGGGATGGAGAGGGAGGCAGATGCCCCCCCCCCCACCCCCCCACCCCCCCCACACCCCCTCACATCCCACCAGCACTGTGACTGGAAGGTCGCCGGTTCAAATCCTAGGTATCAGACACACACACACACACACACACACACACTGTATTAAGAGTTCAGGACGGCTACTGCAGCCAGCATGGTTTTCAGATATAGAAGGATTCAGCAGTGGTTTTGGTTGCAGGAGGACACACCTGCTGCCAAAAGGTCGACGCCCAATAACATCCCAAACATTCAGAAATAAGAAAACCCAGGCAGAAGACAGCAGGCTTTCTATCTACACACACACACTGTCACACTACCAAATGGGCCAGAAGTCATGATTGAGTAGGATCATATTTGGATGAGTTTATGCTATTTTAAGGGGGGAAAAGTCAAAAGACATCTCAGGTAGTAGCTCAGGTTAATTGAACAACCTAAATCAACCATAGGCAGGAGTGTGTTAGTATGGTATATGATCTAGATCAGAGACTCTCAAGCTTTTTCATATGGTATTTCATGATAAATTAGTTATTTGAACCAATGATTCTGCAAGTGCAAGGTTTCTTTAAAGATATGAATGCACAATGTAACGTTTTGAACATTGGACAGCCTGTGTTGCAAGTGATGACCGTTTTGAGTTTTGTGTCTAGAGTTTTGAAAAATGACCACAAGGTTCTGGAATTAGTGCCAAAGTGATTGTAAAAAAAAAAAATGTATAAAAATGGGTGAATCCAGGATGAGAGGATGAGGGGAGACCTGGTTCATCTGGACCGGAACAAACCATCCAGTCAGGAGCAGAAGGGCGAACGCTGCCTGGTGTGGCTTCACATATGTGGATTAAGCCCCTCCCACTTGGTATTTAGATATCATTCCTGCCCCAAAGGTTGTTTTCATCTGTGTGTGTGTGTGTGTGTGTGTGTGTGTGTGTGTGTGTGTGTGTGTATGGCTGCTTTTCAACTGTATTTCCATGTGCATGTGTGCTTTGAATGGAAAAAATGTAAATGTGTCTGTGTGTCAATGAATATGTGTGTGCGTGTGTGTGTGTGTGTGTGTGTGTGTGTATGGACACCTGCAAGCCTGTGTGTGTGTGTGTGTGTGTGTGTGTGTGTGTGTGTGTGTGTGTGTTGTGCGTGTGCATCAATCTGTCCCATTCTCCCTATTCTACCTCTCCCGCCCGCTCCGTCAATAGAGAGAAAGCCACCACTCTGTGCTTTTCAACAAACGCACCTCACCACTGCCTGGCTGTGCGCACACCACACACACACACACACACACACACACACACACACACACACACACACACACACACACACATACACACTCTCTCTCTCTCTCTCTCTGGCTGGCTAAAGGCCAATCAATAATTCACATAGTGCAGATTGAATGTAGATCAGGTGACTCAACATGGGGGGAAAACACTATGGCTGCTCCACACTAACCACATCACCTCTCTCTCTCTCTCTCTCTCTCTCTCTACTTCTCTCCACCTCTCTCTCTCTACTTCTCTCTCTCTCTCCACCTCTCTCTCTACTTCTCTCCACCTATCTCTCCCTCTCTCTCTCTACCTCTCTCTCTCTACTTCTCTTCACCTCTCTCTCTACCTCTCTCTCTCTGCCTCTCTCCACCTTCCTCTATCTCGTCTCCGTTTCTCTCCACTTCTCCATCTCTCTGTCTCACTCTACCTCTCTCTGCCTCTCTCTTTCTCTTTCTCCACCTCTTTTTACCTTTTTCTTCCTCTCTCCACTTCAGTCCTTCCCCACCTCTCTCTCTTCACTTCTCCCTATCCCTTTCTACCTCTCTCACTCTCCACCTCTCCCCTATCTCTCTCTTTTGCTCTGTCTATCTCTCTACCTCTCTACCTTTTCTGACCTCTCCCTCTCATTTGGACTCTCTCTCTCTCTCTCTCTTTCCCTCTCTGTCTCCCCTCCCTCACCCTCTTTCTGTTTCTTTTTTTACCTTTTCATTTTTTTCTCTTTCATCTTCTCTACCCCTCCCTCGCCTCTATCTCTCTTGCTCACTTCCCCATTCGCTTTCTTTATTTCTCTCATTCTCTCTCTCTTTTTCTTTCTTTCTTGCCCCCACACACACACCTGCATATACATTCAAAAAACAGACACACACACACACACACACACACACACACAGAGCGGCAGCCCCCAGACAGAGTTGAGGAGAGGACAGCAAGAGCATCGCATTACACCACACTGAGATCCAGACAGACACACACACACACACACACACACACACACACACACACACACACACACTGGGGATATTGACTGAGGATCACATATCTAGAGTAGTGTTCTGTCAAAACAACCATTACTATGGTGCTGTCTGTCTGTCTGTCAGTACACTATCTATCTATCTATCTATCTGTCTATCTATCTATCTATCTATCTATCTATCTATCTATCTATCTGTCTATCTATCTATCTATCTATCTATCTATCTATCTGTCTATCTATCTATCTGTCTATCTATCTATCTATCTATCTGTCATGGTAGTAGTTTTATCAAATCTGCCATTATGTCACCAGATTGGCATTCTAACAACGGCATTATGGCAAAAGAGAGAGAGAGAGAGAGAGAGAGAGAGAGAGAGGGAGAGAGAGAGGGAGAGAGAGAGAGAGAGATTGCACACTGGAGCGTGAACGTCCCAAATGGTGAGCTCTCTGCCAACCACTGGGCTGCACTGACAATGTGTGTGTGTGTGTGTGTGTGTGTGTGTGTGTGTGTGTGTGTGTGTGTGTTAGTGTGCAGCACAGCCCCCTGAGGTAAGTGATCCTGCTGAACAGGTGTTACAGTATCACCTGCCCCCACCCACACACACATACACACAAATATGAACACGTGCACAAGCGCTTGTGCACGCACACACACACACACACACACACACACACACACACACACACACACACACACACACACAGCTATCAGAGCCTCTGTCAGCCGTGACTGATCTGAACGGATCTGCTTGCTCCACGCCAGACGGATGAAGCCCAGCCACCAGCTGATCTGTTGGTGTGTATGTGTGTGTGTGTGTGTGTGTGTGTGTGTGTGTGTGTGTGCATACATATTATACAGTATACATTTACATTTACGCATGCATGTGTGTTTAATCATATCATTTTACCATGTATTTCTCTGAGTGTATCTGTAACCGTCTGGATTTCTATGTGTGTGGTGTGTGCGTGTGTGTGTGTGTCTGTGTGTGTGTGTATGTGTGTGTGTGTGTCTGTGTGTGTGTATGTGTGTGTGTGTGTGTGTGTGTGTGTATGTATGTGTGTATGTGTGTGAGAGAGAGAGAGTTATTTGTCCATTTGGCCTTGAATCTTCTTACAGCTGGTTAGGTAGAGCTTCTTTCCATCACATTCCTATTGTGATACAGTAACACTTACATAGCTGGCTAACACACACACACACACACACACACACACACACACACACACACACACATCTGATTGGATCGACTAGGATGCTAAGAACACCTGAGCTGGATGGAAACACATTGTACAGCAGTGCACGCATAAAGCACACACACACACACACACACACACACACACACACACCTGTACACAAACAATATTTCACATCATTAATTGTATTATTTCTTTCAGCTTCCCTTCTCTCTCTCTCTCTCTCTCTCTACATTTCCTCCTTTCAACTCATCTTGTCTCTGCTCCTTTTTTTCTTGTGTGTGTGTGTGTGTGTGTGTGTGTGTGTGTGTGTGTGTGTGTGTGTGTGTTCATTTATTTGTTTGTCCATTCCTTCATTCATTCATTCATTCGTTCATGCATGGCTCCATTATAAGTCTGTATCTCAGCTGCCCCTGATCAGATTTTGACAAAACCTGCATCTCACCCAACGGGCCGCTACAGTTCCAAGTTAAAACAAGGTGACATGTTTGTTTCTGATTGGCCCAAAGGAAAGGGGGAGGGGGGGGGGTCATTGGTGAGGGAACAACATGTTCACTGTTGTCTTTAATCTTCTCTCTCTCTCTCCTATTCTCTCTCTCTCTCTCTCTCTCTCTGTCTATCTCTCTCCACCCGTCTCCCCGTCACATGATAACAGGCAACATGGCCAGAACGCAGCCAGGATGTGTGAAACCCACACAGACAACTAACAGCTAGGACAGATGGTCTGAGAGAGAGAGAGAGAGAGAGAGAGAGAGAGAAGGAGAGAGAGAGAGAGAGAGAAGGAGAGAAGGAGAGATAGAGGGCTAGAGAGGAGAGAGAGAGACAGGGAGAGACGGAGGTATTTACACTGATAATTACTGTTTTTTGTTGAATTACTCGTCATCTTTTAACGTTACTGTTAATATTAAGTAAATTGATACTATACTGCTTTGATAGGTTTCCTCCCTGACATGCCAATAAATCAGAACTGAATTGAATTGAACTGAGAGGAAACTAGAGACAGACAGAGAGAGAGAGAGAGAGAGAGAGAAAAAGACAGAAAGAGAAAGAGCGACAGAGAGCGAGAGGTTTCTACACTGATATTTTTGTTTAATTACGATGAGTCATCTGTTAATGTTAATATTAGCAGCTTTGGCATCATAAGTTTTTTTTCTATCCTGCCAATAAAGCATATTTGGATTGAAAAGAGAGAGAGAGAGAGAGAGAGAGAGAGAGAGAGAGAGAGAGGGAGAAGGGAAAGATATTTTGGACATTTGGTTTTTACAGTAAATGTGCATTGCTTTGCTTTGGCAGCATTGTTTCTGATAAACAGCTGTGCCAATAAAGTAATTGAATTGAATTGAATTGAGAGTGACGGAAGAGTAAAGAGGAAAGGGAAAAGAGAGAGAGAGAACGAGGAAGAGGGAGAGAAGATGGAGGAGAGAAGATTTAATGGAGAGTTGCAGAAGGGGGAGTGTGCAGTGATGAAAGGAGTAGAGATAGAGAGACAGAGAGAGATAGATAGAGAGAGAGAGGGGGGGTGTAGAGAGAGAAAGAGAGAGGGAGAGAGAGATGTAGAGAGAGAGGGAGAGGGAGAGAGAGAGATAGAGAGAGAGGGAGAGAGAGAGAGAGAGAGAGAGGGAGATGTAGAGAGAGAGGGGGGGGAGAGAGAGACGATGGAGGAGAGAAGATTTAATGGAGAGTTGCAGGAGGGGGAGTGTGCAGTGATGAAAGGAGTAGAGATAGAGAGAGAGAGATAGAGAGACAGAGAGGGGGGGTGTAGAGAGAGAAAGAGAGGGAGAGAGAGAGACAGAAAGAGGGAGAGAGAGACAGAGAGAGGGAAAGAGAGGGAGAGAAATGTAGAGAGAGAGGGAGAGAGAGACAGAGAGAGAGAGATGTAGAGAGAGAGAGAGAGAGATGTAGAGAGAGAGAGAGAGAGAGATGTAGAGAGGGAGAGAGATGTAGAGAGAGAGAGAGAGAGAGAGAGATGTAGAGAGAGAGAGAGATGTAGAGAGAGAGAGAGAGAGAGAGAGAGAGAGAGAGAGAGAGAGAGAGAGGTATAATGAAGTCCTCTGGGTGTGTGTTGGAAGCAGCCTCAGTCTGCCAGCAGCCTGGCTCTGTGCAGATGGCATGCTGGGATACGCTCCGCTCGCTTTCAGAGAGCAGGGAGTGGATGCTCTTTACATTCTGAAAATCTTTCACCAACAAAACGCTCTCATATCCAGAATATAAAGATGTTTTTTTTTTTGCTGATGATACGTGAAATCAGTATATTAAGATTTTGGGCCTGGATGTTCACACCAAGCATGTCTTGTTTTATTTGAATTCTGGATTTGCATTTCTCTTTTCCTTTGGTTCGTTTGTCCAGGTGATAAAATAAAAACGCCATTCCAATTCTCAGGTGGCACCAAATAACGGCACCGACCAACTACACAACATGACCCCAGAACGCAAGGGATTGTGGGTAGAAGGAGACGGATGCAGTTTCCTCATGCCTGGAAAGCAAACTGTAGTCTGGACCGATGACAGTTAACAATTCACATTTTCACCTGGCAGTCTACTCTGTTCATTTTGCCTGCTGATCAGCTGTATGTTCAAATAAATGAGGATCTACTAAATCAATGCTATTCTATTCTATTCTATTCTATTCTATTCTATTCTATTCTATTATATTGTCATTTCTATGGCAGAGTATCAGTGATCAGATTTTTCGCTCATAGGAATCTAAAATAAATTCCAGTGGACCACACACTCACACTCACACACATTCTCACACCATCACCACACTTGCACACTCTCACACTCTCTCTCTCTCACACACACACACACACACACACACACACTTCTCACCATGTGACCAACCTGAATCTCACATCAGTCTGTGTGTTGAATTAGTAATCCTCCTGAGCAGCAGCAGCGTTCTGTCAGATCACCTTAAAGGACCCACAGCGAGGCGGCTCACACTCCCACCACGCACAAACACACACACACACACCCCGCCGCACCACGTGTGTGTGTGTGTGTGTGTGTGTGTCACTATGTGCCGATCTAAATTGTCACCAAGACAAACTCCTGAACATTTACTGTGCTCGGCGATTAAAGTCCACCCTCAGATACTCTGTCATATATCGCCAATCTGTGATCTTCACTGCTTTCCAGGACATAATTTGTGTTCTAAGTGACTTCCTACATTTCCCAGAATGCCTTTCGACAGCCCCCAGAGAACAGGGCGTGAACTCAGAGAGAGAGCGATAGTGATAACGATAGCAGTAGTGACAGTAACAGCAAGAGAGCGAGAGTTCTTAGTTGAGAGAAGGCGAAAGTCACGCCCCCCCCTTTACTCCAAACCCAACCTGTCTCTCTGCTGCTGCATTGCATTCTGGTCTCTCTCCTGGGTCTCCTGTGGGTGGAGAAACTGGTCTCTCTGCCTCTTCTACAATGGATTTCTCCCTGTATGATTGTTGAACGTCTCTCGGTGCCAAAATGGCGGCTCTAGAAAGAAGCCCTCGCTCTTTGATTCTGAGGGACTGACACCAAAACCTGACGTTTACCGCTGAGGTTTTAGATCAAACTCCACTGTAGCTGATGGAAACATCTAAACAGAATGAGCCCAGAAATGTCTATGCCTTTTTTTGTTTTGTTTTGTTTTTCCCTTTAAACCAATTCTAGTTGTGGTTCTGGGCTGCAGGTTATAGCGGGAGTGGTCGCTCCTCCTGACAATTACAGCTTTTTCCATCGCTGTCCAGTTGGAAAAAGCCACAGGCCGTCCATATATGGTCAGTAGTAATTAGAGAGAGAGGGGGCGAGAGAGTCATTTCCTCTATCTTCCCTCTCCCTCTGGTTGCATGGTGCTTAAGCCTTCATAATGCTGACATCAGCACTCAGCCCTGACTACAACTACCCCCCACCACACACACACACACACACACGCACGCACACACACACACACACACACACACACACACACGCACACATACACACACACAGGTCACAAACAGGTTCCAGCGAAATACTGTATGTGCAGTGTGTGAGTGTGTGTGTGTATCATTATCAGTATCAACATCAACAAGACCATGACTGCTGGTGTCATGACTACCATCATCATCATCATCATCATCATCAATCTCTTCATCATTTCACCAATAGCAGCCTCTATTTTCAGGTCAGCCTAAACATAACATTCGGTCTTACATCATTCAACACCGCACCGTGCCACACAACACACACACACCGCAAAATACCATACAGCACCGACCGCACCATATTACACCACACACACACCTCACACACAACACCATGCCACACACAACTCCACAAAACCACAACACACCACTGTAAAAAACACCAAAACAACACCGCACCATGCCACACATCACACCACACCAAACTACACCCTACTACTGTGAAACACAACACTGCAGAACACCATACAGCATCAAACCACAACATACTGTACCACCACACCACACACACACACACACACACACACACATACACACCGCACCTTACTACACACACCGCACAATGCATAAACCACCCCATACAACAACAGCTCACAACTAGGCAAAATACCACACTGCACCACCCAACGCCGAAACGTGTAGATACAATAAAGGCCTTTTCATATTTTTCACTGCAAAAAAGTGTGACCTTTTTTCTTTTTTTTTTTTTTCTTTTTTTTTTACATTTTTACATTTTGCATGTTCAAGCACTAGAAAGCCATGATCTATCGCTTTTCCTGAACTTTCATCATCATGGGTCTTGGATCATTCAACACTCCTCCTCACTCCCATTACACCACATCACACAACAAGGCCACACCTCACCAACCACACCAACCAAACCAAACCACACTGCAAAACACAACATCACCCCAACACACCACCCCAACCACACCACACACACTCCCAGTACCTTGTCCAGCTGATCGGCATTGCTTATTAAAGGATATGGCCATTCGGTGATCTTTTTGGCGTACTTCCTCACCACGTTGTCTTCACTGAAGAGGAAGAGGGAGCGGTTGACCGTTAGGCAGCTCTGCCGGACGGGTATGGGGTTGTACAGGGCCATGGTCCGGGCTCTCTGGGCCATCGACTGCTTGTACATCCGCTGCGCTCCGGGGGGCCCCCCTTGCCTGCTGCCGCCGCGGCCGGGCCCCCCTTGTCCGCCGGCACCCCCGCCACCACCGCCACCACCACCTCCTCCTCCTCCTCCTCCATACCTGTTGGGTAGCTCGTCTCCAAAACGCGCCATTCTGCAGACACCAAACGCCAGAGGTTAGGAAGGAGCCGGGGGGGAACCTCAGAGTGACACCTCCACATGCCACCACCCCATCAGCCTCGGCTCCAAACACACATGCAGAATGGAGTAAGGCTGGCTCTGGCTCTCTGTATCTCTCTCTCTCTGTCTCTCTCTCTCTCTCTCCCTCTGTCTAGCTCTATCTCTCTCGCTATCTATCTGTCTCTGCCGTTCCCAGATCTTCAGCGCCAAGAAGATACCTCCATTGGTGTGTGGGGAGGGAAGGAGGAGGAGAGAAGAGGAGAGGAGAGGGAGGGAGAGGAGAGGGAAAGCGCACGGTGTCTCTGACGGTGTGTTTGGAATGAGAATGGGAGAGAGAGAGCGGGGTGTTTATGTAATTTCTGGCAAATCAGTTCTCTGAAAGAAAGAGAGGAAGAAAAAGAAGGAGAAAAAAAAACACCCCGATTGGTTATACTGATGTGGCGAGGAAATGATCAAAAAATAGACATCTAGTCAGAGCGTCAGTGGTTTTCTCTTCGTCGAAAAGCAAGGCATCCTTTTTTTTTGGTTGGGAAAATCCTCTCCATGAGTGAGCGGGTTCTTGCATTTCAATAGGCAAACAAATCGATCATTCTTCACCCTAAACACATGCGATAAGAATGCATAGATGACAGCTCGGCAATTAAATAAATATTGCAATCATCTCCACTAAGTAGGCAACCCTAGCTGGAGACTGCGTCTTTTTTTTTTTTTTCCTCAACAGCCTAGTGCATCTTGACAGGGTCTGCAGTTGTCTTTTTTTTCTCCCTAGGTCCCCTGTTTTTCCAGCGAGATAAAAATAGAAATAGATAAGAGTGAAATCTTTAATAATTAATTTTTATAATAAATAATTCTGTGCCATATATCCGCAATGTTTGATCTGGCACGGCAAATATCCCCGCCACCTCTCACTGCCACCACACCGCTCGGGTTACACGCAAACGCCAACCAAGGGGGGCTTCCCCAAAATCCGAGCCTGGTGACATTTGTTGATATTTGGTGATGGACGGTGCGGTATCCCCCCTCCTCCTCTTCCTCCTCCTCCTCACCAAGGCGTCGGTCACTGATTTTGGGCGTGATTGCGCGCACTTGGAGACGAAAATACACCGGTCCTCAATCTATCAATCTATACCTTCCCCCCCTCTTTTCCCCCCCAAAAATGAGTTGATGAAATAAAAAAAAAATCAATGTCCACAATAATCATCTATAATCCAAGGTTGGGAGAACGAGAATCCCGGACGAGTAGGATCCGGAGGAGCAGAAAAAGACCACTGGGAGAGGCAGCAGCATCATCATCATCAATTCTTGGTCGGAAAAAACGACGGCGGCGGTGCGGGTGTGTTGTAGCAGCAGCTCGCATCTTCTCCTCCGCCACCGGGCAGAAACCGTGCACCATCCCCGCCCAGCAGCATCGCCCCCAAGGCTCCCCCAACCAGAAAGAAGCGGCCAGCCCCGCAGAGGCAGAGCAAGTCCAGTCTCTCTCCCCCCTCTCTCTCTCTCTCTCTCTTTAGCGCTCTCTCTTTCTCTATCCCTCCCTCTCTCTCTCTCGCTCAGTTTTTTTTCTCCCTCACCCCCCGGGGAACGTGAGCCAACGCGCAGTCGGTCCGGAGGCCGTATCCCCCTTGGAGATCAGCCTTGGAAACGACAAAAAAAAACCCGACGAGCGGAGCGCTTTCTCCGGCTCTCTCGCAGTCAGTCAGCCGTCGGGGTTGAGCCGCGCACTGAGCATCTGATCAGTCTGACGGGAACCGAGCGCCGCGCACGGAACCGTGGCCAAGCCTTGCAGCGCACGACGCACGGCGCCTCCCCGGAGCCTCCCCCCCTCTCCAACCCTTTCCCCATGGTGCACGACGGAGATGCATGGGCGTCAGTTGGGTATGGCAAGGTACGGGCACCCGCCTCACCTTAGCCTACCTGAGTCTACATTTGAATATTGTAGTTCTTATAATTATGATGGAGAGTAAAGATCAAGCTAAAAATGACATAAATCTATTTGGAAGCCAAAAGAATCACAGCAGGGGGGCATTCAGGACCGATGTTGCCTCTAAGCTCATAGTTTGGTGATATACACTCTAATAATTTATCATACAGATCAAATAATAAAGTTTTGTCAGTCATCTGATATTGCTCCACTTCTCCCCAGAAATGTGATCAATAGGTTTGGAAATTCTGGTGGCAAATGGTGATTGTGTCCAAGACAAATTTCCCTTGGGACAATGAAGTTTATCTTTTCCATTGCTGAGGGTTTAGTGAACTGAGGCCCCTTGAGGACTTGATGCTCACGGCTTCCCCTCATGGATGCCAAGTGTCAAAAGCACCAGCAGCACCAATTCCAGTCCAATTCGCCCCTTTCACTGTTTACACAAACCCACCCGGCCAAGCAGAAGGCTTTCGAGAACTGCAAATGAACGTGGATTACATTTGAGATTCTGCATAGTGAAAAAGTGAAGAATTGGTTCCCGGGAGTGCAGGGGGGTCTCCCAGCAGCAAAATGAGGAATAGTTTAATTTCACTGATTCACTCCATGAGAGTTAGCGCAGTGAGAAAGTGTACAAGGATGACTGTTTTGATCACAGGTTTCATTTTTATCTCCCAACTGACAGAACAGACAGTTACATAATTCTGTACCAAGGCATATATCTGACAACAAAAATCTTCTCAAATGGGGTTCCTTGGAACAAAATCTTTGCTTTCAGGTGAAAACCTTGCACCTCCAAAATGTCAGCTTTTCAGGAACTAAGAAAAACAGCCTTGTGTGACCACCACATATTTTTTTCGGTTATCCAATGGGTTTTTGAAAGGGTTTTTATAAAGCCCAAGGTTTGGAGAATTTTCTCAAGCCATAGAGGAGCATGTAACCCTGCCATTGAAGTGAAAATATGAACATCACCAAAACTGGAGTAACAAGGTTTTCACATAACAACTGAAAAATGAAGCATGTGTATTTGGGTGGCTTTAACATGAATTAAATCCAGCTGAACTCAGTGAACCCACCTTTTTATTTGCAGAATAGAGTTTACGATACGATACGATAAGCACGATACGATACCAATTTATTATCAGCTTTCTCTAAAATTTGTTATGCATCATAGCATCTCCATTTTAAAAAAAGAAACACACATCATACACAGGGTGAACACACCCACCTTTTTAGGCTGATGCAAACTTATACGACCTAAATGCATAATATACATCATAGTAAGTAGATTTATGATATTTGAAAACAGGGTCTTTTAAGGGGAAAAAACATAAATGAATGCTTTGATGAGAATATTTACTGCTATTTGTTTAAATTGGTGGTTGTTTGCCTTATGACAATTCACCCACCTTTTAATTTACTCCTACATCACTCTCTATCTCTATACCTATCTTCTCAGCAATATGGCAACCACGACTATAACAGTCACCTGGTTTCACACACCAGGCCCCGGAGAGCCTTGTTTAGCCCTAAAGAGACGTTGCCAGTAAACAAAGTTGAACTAGCATTTCATCCAAACGGCCAGGAGGAGAGCTGGAGAGTTTTGGAAGTGTTCTTTTGAGGACGCACTGTTATTTTGAGGACGAATTAAAAGAGGTTTTATCTCCCTTCATTCCTCTCTCCTCCGAGCCGTCTGTCGCTCTGGCTCCGGCATCTGAGCTGTCTTTGATGCCGTTCAGCAAGCTGTTTGCTCGGGCTAAACCGACCAAGCTGTCACCTCTCCAAAATAAGAAAATGAAGGGGATGGGGAGGGGGGGGGGTGGGGGTGGTGGAGTGGGGGGGAGAAGGGGGGGGGGCAGCTAAACCCCGGGTGTGACCCTTCCCTATAACACACACACACACACACAAAAGCACACACTCAAGCATAGATCTACACACAAACACACACACACACACTGGCCAGAGAAGCCCTTTGAAACTTGTTCATCTGTGAGATTTTTTTTTTTTTACAGTGGCTCAAGGATAATAAGGACAACCACGGCGCTAAAGGAGCGTACAGCGGAGGATAAAGCGCCGGCTCTGGGCGCTTCGGGAGCGAAACTCCGTCGGATTTCCAGCACTTTGACGCCGTCTCTGCTCCTGAAAACAACCGCGGGCAGATTTCCAGGGCTGGTTTTTTGGCGCTGTCCGAGGTGCTGAAACAGGAGTGAGCCCATAAAGCACCGTACAGCAGCGGTATGCCGTTGGAAGGGATTACCTTGGTCAGGCAGCAGGGTGGGTAGTTACCACCAGCCACCGAGCCAAATGCTGCTAAATGTTTGCGATGGCTGGTCGGCTGTTTGTCTCCTCTTTGGCAGGTAAACACCCGTCATTTGGAGGTCTTATTCTACTCTAAAACTCAGTTGGTAGAATACTGAAAGTGGCCCATCTGGTGGATTCTGGGATGTTTCTTCAGGCATACTGCACAGAACTCAGCCTAGTCAACACAATTTCATGAAACAGGACGTCCTGGTGGCTCAGTTGGTTAAGAAACGTACAGTAACGTGAAACTGCGATGTCCTAGGTTCAGATCTAGCCTTTGTCACTTGTCATACCAGTTTCTCTGCCAATCTTTCCTGTCTTTGTCTACTTTGAGCTAACTAATAAAGGCAAAAATCCCAAAAAGTAATGTTCGTGAAATGAGCACATTATGAAAAAATGGTGAAATGAGCACACGATGAAACGCAGATTACGTTTCTGGACATGGATAGTGTAAAGATTACGTTTCCTCAGTGACGAATTATGGGACAATATCATGAATTGGACGTGTCATTTTTGCCTGTTAACCACATGAAAAGGTTAGCTAACGGTTAAGTTTAGGCAACAAAAGCTTTCGTTAAGGTTAGGGTTACGGTTTTGAGTCATGGTTAAATAAAAAAAAGCTTTAGTTGAACATGAAACCTTAATTCACAATAGCAAACCTCAGTTCTTTGGGAAATGAACCCGGGTCATTGCCCATCCGACCCCCCGATCTCCACACCCTTAAGTTCCACTGTCATTTGCATTTTAAGACATCATGCGCATTTCACAAAATTTCATGAGACCAAGCAGGTAGAGCCATATAAGCATGGTGGGATAGGGAACCTTTCTAAAAGAGTTACTTATATGATGCAGGGACTCCCAAATAGATAAACCTCAGACCACAGCTAACGCTAACTTGTTATGCTGATTTGGCACCAAAAAAAGAGTTCTGCTATGGCACAAACCTTAAGAAACATTTCCTGGTGCCATACAAAACTAAAACTCTTCTTGTTAAGTTGATGCCATTGTGGCTGGTGAACAAAAGAATAAATGTTCTTGTCCTCAGTCGCTGGACACTAGAAATACACCATGTGCTATTGTCAAAATATATCTTGGCCACTCAAAACACATTTCAAATAAATGTCATCTACCTGAACAAATTCATTTTTTGGCCAATTTTTGTTGTTGTTTGAGTAAAGAAAAGCTCTGAGTGGGTTCTTCTGTTACCCTGATGTCTATATGACTATGACTGATCCGCTGTAGAGTCTTCAGAGATATTATTTACAACATGTCCTCATAACGTATGTGCATCACCGGGATTTGCTCATCATCTCATTCCCGGAGTTTAGTGGCTACTAACGGGTATATACGATAAAAGCCAGTTCCCGCTGACAGCATGGGAGCGAGAGTGAAAGTGAGTGTCGGGAAGGAAGAAGGAAGGGGTGGGGGGAGGTGGAGGAGGTGGGGGGAGGTGGAGGAGCCTGCCAGCGATTTGCACGATCGCGGGAGGGACGGAGGGGAAGGGTGACGGCTGGAGACGCTCCCCAGCCGCCCCTTCCCGCTCCACTCTGGCATGCCTCTGCTACCGCTGCTGCATGCCCATGCTGCTCTCCCAGGCTCTCTCCCTGGGTGTGTGTGTGTGTGTGTGTGTGTGTGAGTGTGTGTGTGAGTGTGTGTGTGAGTGTGTGTGTGTGTGTGTGTGAGAGTGTGTGTGTGTGTGTTGCTGAGGAGTCGTGCTGAGGCCCTGATGCGCAGCATTGTCATTCAGGGAGCGTTCACACAGGCAACCCCCGCAGGAAGCCCTGGCACCTCCCCCTTCAAACGACGCACCCCCCTTCCCCTTCCCCTCCTCCTCTCCCTCCCTCTCTCTTTCTCTCTCTCTCTCTCTCCCTCTCTCTCTCTCCTCTGATCTCACTCAGCAGGCCGGAGCTACAGAGCTGTGAGAGGTAGAGAATGAGGAGAGAGACAACACAGCAGGATTAGGGTCAATTCACGTTCAACTCAAAATGGAAACAGACAGGATAGGATTCACTTAGTAATGGCGTTGTCAATATGAACAATTTCACTCCAAAGATTTTTCTGTTGAGTAAAAAAAACAAGTGGCAAATGCTTTATGCAAAATACTTACAGAAATGTAAACAATTCTAGAAAATTTTAAAGGATAGAAGGTAACCTAAAGTGGTAATCCACAGGATTCTTGTATTGTATTGATTTTGCGGACATCTCTGCTGCTCAGCGATCATTGCTGTGGAGTTTCTGCACTTCCCACAGATCACCTGTCAATCAAACAGTGTGGGCGGAGCTTGGATTTCCTGTTGATGCAGTTTGAGTTTCTCTTGTCTCTGTCTGCTCAGCCATGGTGGCTATCACTGCTCATGCTAACTACCCAGTTCTTCTTCTTCTGTTTATTCCAAACAAACTGGAAAAAAAAACGCATCACTTCCTGTGCGGCAGAGGATTTTTCCCGGGAAAGAGCGACCAGACACCGGCTATTCAGAACAGACAGAGGAGAAGATTTGGATATAGGTTGGATCACTGTTGTGTTAGAGCAAGCAGCAAAAGAAAGTAGCAAAACTGACATTTATTTCTATGAAAATGTCGCTGATTATTACTTTAACTCTTTAGTTGACAAAATGATAACACTTTTACAGACTGGATTCTCTAAGATATTGAATGATGAACTCAAAACTTGATATACAGAGTAGCGTTTTTGAACTGAACTAGTATAATGTTTTCTGTAGATTGGATACAAATAACACTTTTGTTGGAAAAGATATTTTTGGAAGAGACTTTTTGAACCTTTTTTTTTTGCTGAGCATGTCTGCTCGAGGTCAGCATCACCCTAGTTTACATTCATGCAGTTAAGCACATTTCACAACTAGGAGCTTCCCACTACAGCCACAGTCTTCTGCTGCTGGACACTGAACATCTACACTGGACCAGCTGGGCGTTAGGTGCCTTGCTCAAGAGCAGCTCTGTGCTCACTGTTGGGGCAGGTGGGACGTGTTACTCCTTCACCTTCCCTGGCCATGTTTCTAGTCATAACCCAGCAAGCATTTCATGGATGATGTTGTGCAGCAGGTGCTCATGTTCAACATCAACCCAAACAAGGAAAGATTTTCACAACAAGATATTATGACACACTAAAAGTTCACATTAAAACAGTTCTGGAAACTGTTTTGAACTGATATCAGAAAGATATTTAGGTCTAGGGCTGGGCAATATATCGATATTATATCGATATCATGATATGAGACTAGATATCGTCTTAGATTTTGGATATCGTAATATCGTGATATGGCATAAGTGTTGTCTTTTCCTGGTTTTAAAGGCTGCATTACAGTAAAGTGATGTCATTTTCTGAACTTACCAGACTATTCTAGCTGTTCTATTATTTGCCTTTACCCACTTAGTCATTATATCCACATTACTGATGATTATTTATCAAAAATCTCATTGTGTAAATATTTTGTGAAAGCACCAATAGTCATCCCTACAATATTGTCGCAATATCGATATCGAGGTATTTGGTCAAAAATATTGTGATATTTGATTTTGTCCATATCGCCCAGCCCTACTTAGGTCTTGATTTCACAAAACGATGCAGAAGCTTTGACGTCTCAACTTTCATTTTGCCATATTGCAGCATCAACATCTTCCTCAAAGTCAAAATAGAAGCACATTTCTCTGGTCTTCTGGCTTTCACCATCACACCCTGAACTGACTGACCAGAGCCTTGACCCTACAACACATGACAGGGATAGAGACAGTCCATATGTGATCCAAAACAATATCTTATTTATCTCAGACTGCATCCTCTCTGGCAAATCATCTGCGAGTGCAACTACAGCTCCTGTCACTCACCCACTAACTCCACTGGAGCAGATGCAGCTTAAGTGCCTTGCCCAAGGGCAGCAAATAGAGGCTGTTGCAAAAGAAAGAAGAAGTTATTGCCATAGTGTGTCTGTGTGTGTGTGTGTGTGTGTGTTTGTGTGTGTGTTTGTAACTAGATATATAAATATATTTCCAGGCCAGCTAATGCGATGGATTCATCATCGGTGCGGTAAGATGCATCGTCGCTCATGAAGGGATGATGGTTTCATTGGCTGGAAACTGCGCAAGAGTTTGAGTGCGTTTGTGAGTGTGTGTGTGTGTGTGTGTGTGTGTGTGTGTGTGTGTGTGTGTGTGTGTGTGTGTGTGAATGATGGCTTTATTGGTTGTTGTGCAGTACAAGCCTCGTGAGAAGGCCTTGCCAAAAAGCCTCCGCAGGCAGGGAGGGAGGCTCATGTAAGTCGGCTGAGTCGGGGGGTTGGAGGGGTGTGTGTGTGTGTGTGTGTGTGTGTGTGTGTGTGTGTGTGTGTGTGTGTGTGTTTGTGGGGTGGTGGGGGGTGTGTGGGGTGAGTGGTGGAGTGGGGGTACTAACTCAGCCCTGAGGCGCACTGCAGAGAGAGTGAGGAAAGATGTGACCCGGTCAGAAATGGACTGAGACCCTTTTAAAAAGACCGGTCTGTGGCCCAGTTTCCCTTAAACTTCTGAACACTAAGGCTGCGTTCACACCAGCCATGTTCGGAGCCGTTTATTTGAACTCTGGAGCCTTTATGTTGTTAGTTCAGTTTGTTTAGCCGGGTGAGAACAATGCCATTTGAAATCAAATAATGGCACCAAGACTGAAAATGCGAGTCTCAGTCTTCTAACAACAAAACTGCAATGCGGTTTGTTTGAGAATGTAATCTGAATCAACCATAGAAGTTTCAGGAGGCGAATGCTGATGTCTGATAGCCAGCAGTTCCTCATGCTTGGAAAGCCTAGAAGAACAAACTGAAGTCTGATAGACTGATGCTCATATTCAGCTATTTCTTCATGTTTCTTCAATTACAGCAAAGAGCACAGACAAGTCTATGAAGGTAAATATGTTGCAAAATGCGAGAGCTTGTAGACTTGATGTGAGAACTTGTAAAATACGATGTGAGAACTTGAAGAACAAAAATTAATGTGAAGTCACAGAAAAAATATTCACAAATGTGTAGATTGATATTTACATGAATACAATGACAGTTGCAAACTAGTAATCCAACATTTACTCATATTTACTTATTTTACTTGAGTCCATTTTCCAGTACAACTCTGTGATTACAACCTCTCGAACCGGTCACTGCAACTTCACAAATGTGCTCTCTTGCGCGCGCCTTGACTTTTGCAACACTTCTTGCGATAAATGTGTTGCATAACTCACTTGTAGCTGTGAGAGAGTGCCCCCCCTCACCCCCCTCCCCGCATATTTTACCAATTCTCACATCAAGTCTACAAGCTCTCGCATTTTGCAACATATTTACCTTCATACAAGTCCATCATGCTCAGCTAAAGTTACAGAGACTGGAATCAGATTTGACTCCGCCTGCTACCAAAATCTCTAACCTGCAGGATGACAGGTCACCAAAACTCTGTCTAATAAACCAGCTACTTGAGAGTCTTGTGAGTCCTGGTTCATGTAATTGGGAAGTGAGAACCTAAACTAACCAAATGAAAAAAAATGCAATGAAGTAAACTTTTCCGCTCCGTTTTGGGCCAAACAAAATAAACCCTAAGATCAGCTTTGTTCACTGGACTTTTCTTTATGCCGAACTGTTTCTCTGGACAAGCGGCCCGTTCCCACTGAGCCCCCTGTGGTGAAGCCAGTACACTCATACTTGATTGTTTTTATGCCACTAAAACGATTAATCGGCACAACATGGTCATAGAGCAGGTAGCAGTCCCAAGTTGTGATGGGAAGAAATGGTGAAAATCAACCCTTTGTTGCCTCTCAAAAATATTGGGAGCTACATTTTTTTTGGCACAAACTATGGAAATGAAATCCTCTCTGTGCAAATCAAAACAAGAGAAAACCTTGGACTTCTCACCATTTCTCTTCAGCTTTATGGAGCAACAATTTGCACCTTATTTTGGGGTTGTGTGTTGTTTTTGAGATGGAGATAGAACTAGAATGTTCCACTCAAGTAGAAGTATTGTTACTTTGCTGATGTTTTACTTCAGTAGAAGTAAAAGTACTGGTGTAAAAATCTACTGAAGTAAAAGTAAAAAGTAGCTCGTAATTCAAAATGTCCTCAGAGTAAAAATTCCTGAGTGACTTTTTAGAAAAGAGAGCGTTGTCAGCTGTGATCTTTTCCATGTGACTCTAAAAGGAGAGAGGGCAGAGTTCAAACTAGATTCCTTTATTTGAAAAATTTGGAAATTACAAAATAAAGTGCACAAACAGAGTAAAGCCTGATTACACTTCTCTTCTTTGCTGGCTGAGCGTTCACTGTGAATGGCTCCACAATTTGTCAATTTACGATTGTCCAGTTTTTGTTGCTTATGGAAAATCTCCAAAGTCCTCCGTAATGGATGGGATTTAAAATGTAGTGAAGTTCAATGCTTCAGCAAAAACCTACTTCAGTAAAAGTAAAATTACTGACTTAAATAATCAAAAAAGTGCAATTACACAAAAAAGCTACTCCATTACACTAATCAGAGTAAATGTAATTAGTTATTTTTTACTTCCACCCGTTTCAGCGATATCCTCTTATTCCTCCTTTTCAGACACATAATTTATGTTTGAGAGAAGCAGGCTTGTGATTGGAAGAATATAATCTGATTGGGTGAACATGTAACGCTCTCCTCTCCCTAAACAGCTACAGCTGAGGTGCCCTTGAGCAAGGCACTGAACCCCCTAACACTCCAGTGGAGCTGCTCAGAGTTCAGCAGCAGAAGCCTCCAGGTGTGACTGTGTATCTACAGTGTGTGAGTGTGAAGCAGGCTGGAGCTAGAAGACAGTCTGCACGCTCAGCAGAACTCTGACCTGGATAAATTAAGGTTTGGAAAATGGAGGAACTGTTCTGAAAACACAAAGTGACACGGCTGAGTTTAATTGGGTCGTTTAGCACTAAACCTTAGCATGAAGAGGCGGGGCCAAACAAACAGAAGAGACACGAATGCAGAGTGGAAGACAAGGAAGAACAGCTTTGATTTGGTACTGTATCAGCAGTACTACTGTATCAGCAGTACTACTACTACTACTACTACTACTACTACCTCTACTAATACTACTACTACTGCTGCTACTACTACTACTACCTCTACTAATACTACTACTACTGCTGCTACTACTACTACTACTATTACTACTTCTATTACTACTACTACTACTACTACCTCTACTAATACTGCTACTGCTGCTTCTACTACTGCTACTACTGCTTTTCCTACTACTATTACCACTACTACTACTACTACTGCTGCTGCTGCTACTACTACTACCTCTATTAGTACTACTGCTCGTACAACTACTGCCGCTACTACTACTATTATTACTGCTACTGCTTCTATTACTACAACTACTACTGCTACTGTTATTACTGCTACTACTACTAATACTACTACAACTACTACTGCAACTTCTAATGCAACCACTTCTACTGTTACGCTTGCTACTACTACTATCACAGGACTACTGCTATAAAAAATACATGAAAATATTTTTTTTGTACATTTCTTGGCTTTTATTGTTAAATCTGTGTATGGTATGATATGAAGCATTAGCTAACAAGGTGACAGTCATTTTTCATTTCACTGTGACTGTCAAAAACTACAACTACTATTGCTACTACTACTACTACTTTTACTACTACTAATACAATACAATAACAATAATAAAGAATAATGAATAATAATAATAGAACTATAACCAGTTTCTGAACTGAGCTGTAAAGAGGTCAGTGTGGACGGAGCCACATACAGAACAATCTGGGTCTTCATACAGTAGATGAACTGCAATTAATATTTTTTTGCAGTGTTTCTCTTTGAAGAAGTGTGTGTGCGTGTAAGTGTGTGTGCGTGTAAGTGTGTGTGTGTGTGTGTGTGTGTGTGTGTGTGTGGACCAGGGATTCTTGACTCTTCATTATTCATGGCAGGAATGCATATTAGACACTGTCCTCATTATTAAACTTTGATCTGCAAACTCTCTGCAGTCAGAGAGAGACAGAGAAATGAAAAGGGGAATGTTTGTATCTTCTCTCATTTCCTAATTTCTATCACACTGACATGGATGTACATTTTCTTTCATACACTCACACATTTGCCAGAGCACCTAAGCTTCAAAATGCTTACTAGACAACTACACAACTACTACAAAAAGGCAATAAAGTTCTATCATATCGTATCTTATCTTATTGTGCAAGGAAACGGAAAGCTGTTAAGTTACAAGTTTTGATGGTTTCACTGGTTGGAATTTTAATGTACACCTACTGGTACGGCGTGAAGTAACCACTAAAAATATTTTTCGTTTTCTAGGAAGTAAAAGTAATGGGATTTTTATATAAAAATAGAAAGTAAATATAGAAAATAAAAATGTAATTTCTTTTGCATTTCTTGTCAAATACGTGTATGGTATGATATGGAGAATTAGCTAACAAGGTAAAAAAAAAAAAATAATAATTTCATTGTGACTTTAATGATAAAAAATTCAGTACTGCTACGATGCCAAACAAGAAAAACTTTCAAGCAAAGTCACCAGACAGCCACGGTGCTTCAGAGCACTCCACTTGGACGGTTTTGCGCAGGGATTTTGACAAATATGTCGGTTCTGCAAGTGAAATAGTTTCCACAGTTTTTTAAGGTGGGCTTAACTTCAAAATAAAAGCATACTTTTTATATTTATAACGCCAATAGTGAATGTAGCATTTCTGCACGGGAGAAAAAGAAACAAATGATCGTTTCATTCATCGTTATCAAGGTAAATGTGACATTATATAGTGATATGAACCTCAGGCTGTATCGCCCAGCCTGTCAAGAGCCAGACTGCAGATCTGTCTACTCCAATCCTTCTTCTTTTTCTCTTCTTCTTCTCTTCTTCTTCTTCTTCTCCTTTAAACTCTTCCAAATCCGCACGTTTACGCCCTCTGGAGGCGACGCTGAAGTGGAATTTAATCTTACAGGACACATTCGGTGAAAGTATCAAATGTTTCTAAAATTCAATATTGAGTTAAATCTTTTGCCACAGCATCAGAGTGCATTTTGGTTATTGTGACAACACTAACACACACACACACACACACACACACACAAAACTCCATGTGTCAGACTAGAACAAGGAGTATTTATGCAACACTCAGTCACATAACGCTTTGAAATGGCTGCCTGGGTGTGTGTGTAAGTGTGTGTGTGTGTGTGTGTGTCCACAGGCAGATATATATTCAGAAAACTCAGCTCATGATGCTCACGATTACGTGTGTGTGTGTGTGTGTGTGCACGTACAGATGTACTGTATATTCAGAAAACTCAGCTCATGATGCTCACGATTATGTGTGTGAGTGTGTGAGTGTGTGTGTGTGTGTGGTGGGGGAGTGTGTGTGTGTGTGTGTGTGTGTGTGTGTGTGTGTGTGTGTAGGGGGGGAGGGGGGTGGGGGGGGTGGCAGACAGGCAGAGAGATATAGCAAGCTGATGTAGCGTCCAAGCTAATTAGAGGATTGCTCTTTTTTTGGCTCGTTCTCACGCCGACTCAACCTGTATTAATTGATTGGCTGGTTAATGGAAGTGGAGAGGAGGAACGCAGGAGGGAGGAGGAGGAGAAGGAGGAGGAGGAGGAGGAGGGGAGGGGGGAGGGGGGAGGGAGGGGGGTGCTGGTCTCAGCTAATGGGCCCAACTCTGGTGTGGAGTAAGCACTCTAGTCAAAGAATCAGCACTATAGGACGGATAGAGAGAGAGAGAGAGAGAGGGAGAGAACAGAGAGAAAAAAAGAAAAAAGGGAGAGAGAGAGAGATAAGAGACGGAGAGAGAAACGGTGAAAACGAGAGCGAGAGACTTTTCATGTTTCATATTTTTTAATGAAACGTCTCACGACAGCACAGAGAAATCACCTTGAATACTCACCGACTCCCACACACACACACACACACACACACACACTCATATCCACCTGCACACACACACACACACACACACACACACCAGCAACAATAATAGAACTGAATATATAACAGCACTATACAGCAGTCTAGCACCTGCACCTAGTATCATAGAGTCAATTTTTATATACTCAACTCTGTACTGGCTGTTTAGTTATGTTCATACCTATTTATACCATTTCAATTTATTCTCTATATGTTTTACATTCAGAGTTCAGTGCAATGTTATCTAGACCAGTATATATTTCTGTTTTTATTATAGCTGACATCCACAGCTTCCTACCAGTGTTATCACTCAGGCTTTAACAGAAATGGCCATATACAGTAAAAAGACAATGTCCTAAATTTCTATTTTGGATTTTCAGAATTTTGTGTTATATTAAATTTGACCGACATGAGCATGCCAAGTCTGAATTCCTTGTGTGTATGAAAACAGTACGAACCTACCTGGCCAATAAAACTGACAACTTCTGCCACCACACATATTTCTGCAGCCCCAAAACATTCATACATGTAATAATATAATTTCTGAGAGTGAAATCCACAAACTCCATGATGAAACCTTCCCCTAAACCTCTCACCTTGTTCCTGCGGGACAGTGACCTTGGCCCGGCCGAGTTCAACAATACACTTATCTGTTCTTTCAACCCGGTCTCATGGCAGTTCACGAAGTAGTCACGAAAATTAATCTATTGATTCGTGTACATGGACACGATTTTGCCATTTTCTTCGTGACACTCAGAACGACTTTCAAACTAATGTATTTCAATTGGAAGTATCTTTCATGCCTGCAACACGTTTTTTTTTTTTCTGTCAGTCGGGACCCAGGAAGTAGTGTGACACTGAAATAAAACAGCGGCCAGTCAGGGTGGGGTGGTCGGGGTGGTGGATGGGCGTATACGTTTGCCTTCGATGTTGACGACTGGGGTTCGATTCCCAGCGTGTTCAAAGTACATTTCAACCGTAAGCCGTAAACGTTTTTCTTATCTAACCATGACCAAACCATTTCTCAAACCTTAACCAAGTTGTTTTAGTTGCCTAACCATAAGCGTAACAAAAGTAGTTTTATTTGCCTAAACTTATGTTTTCAAATTCGTGGTGGTGGAACGTAATTCAGGTCATGGTGGAGGCTCGTTTTTTAGGTCGTGTTCATTTTAAAAAAAAAAGGTTGTTTTCACGAAAAAAAATGGAAAAATCGGGTCCATGTACAAGAATCAATAGATTCAATTTTCGTGATTATTTCACGAACTGTTGTGAGACCGGGTTGGTTCTTATATTTACAGAATACATCGCTAATCGCTAATTCCTAATCTGTAGCAACTCATGATGTAATATCTGTGTACTGAAACAAAAATTCTACAGAAACTGTAAGGCCTTGATCGGATAGGATGATATTTTTCTTCTGCTCTAACACAAAGTGTCACTAGTAACGGAGAGAGCAAGAGGTCAAAGGGCACAAGGAGCGTAACATCATTCTCGTAGCTATGCAACTATGTAATGAGCGTTAACCTCCTAACCTGAAGTGACATCTAAAAATGAACAAGAGAAGGTTAGAAATTGCTCTGTTTGCGCTTGAATAAGAAGATGAGGAACCTAAATCTTAAATTAACGTTACTCACTGGGAAACGTACAAACTTCCCTCCAGGTGCTGCTAGTTTTTTCTCAGTCTCTCCGAAACATCAAGGTACACAAACCAAACCAAATAGCTGACAAAAGGTGCAGGCCTGTTCAAAAAAAGCGTCCTATACGGTCGTAATGTAATGTAGTAAAATTCAGTCTATATAACATAACATTTCAGCAGATAACATCATAAGTTCTTACATTTTATGTTATTACTCTATGCAGTGAGTTGCAGTATTTTGGTGAATAATGTAATAACTTCAACTCGTACCAGTGCTGCCATCACTGTTTAGGTCTCTTAGAATTCAGGTGTCAGTTTTGGTGTAGCATCAGTTGATGATCTGAAGGCATCCATTAAAATGATTATTTTATTACATGTTGAAGTTCTGACATTATTCACCAAAACATTTGCAGCTCACTTTAAAATGTACTAACCGACATAAAACGTTATGATTTATTCCATTATCTGCGCTATTCTCCACTGACCTGTTAGGGAGTGGCAGCTTGTACAGCCTGAGCGGGCGAGAGAGAGAGAAAGAGAGTGGGAGAGAGAGAGAGAGAGAGAGAGACTGTATGCACTCCCAGCCAGAGAGACCACCATTACCTCTTCCACTGGCAGAAATTCAGAGCAATATAAAGCATTCTTTCCTAAAATCACCAGCAAATATAATATAAAAGCCCTCACAGACTAATCCAAGATCCAATACCTTCTGGGAGAAAACCCAAAACGCTCATTTCAGTGCAGCACAATACGTGGCAAGCTGCCAGAGTCTGAGGGACGGCCAACGGAAAGGCAAGTCAAGCACGTCAAACCCATATGTCCCAGGATGTCTAATACCCACCCAGGGGCTGTAATAGCCATCCAGTTGGATAAATATTAAATTTATGGGAGAATCAGCCCAAATAAGACTGGTAAATATGTTTTGTATCGTTAACCCTTTAACAGTGGCCTGGAGAATTGACGGAAGAAAATATTCTACTTTAAATCATCATCACTAGCAACCCAAATAACAGCCCCCAATATTTTTCTGGTCACTCAATGATATTTATAATGATTTTACTTGGTGTATTGAGGCTTTGAACTGGCATCAAATTGGCGTCATCATGGAGGTACAGTATATATTGGAGAATTAGCTGTGCACAAATAATGTCCGAATATATAAAAGGATTAAAAGAGATACTTGAAAAAGATTGTTGTGGTGTGGCTCTAGATCCATTCAGTACATAAAAGTGAATAGTCTGATGAGGTGGATTTGTTTCCAAATGTAGGTTACTGTGACACAGTAAACTGTCTTGTCTTTAGCCCTAGTCTCTACTCCAAAACACTGAGTTGTAGCTTGAGAAGAGTTAGCTCAGTTAACCTGAACAAACTGTTAGCTAGCTAACTAGCCAGCAAACACACTGATGTTAATGTGAACATGCAGCTACTAGCCACTACTAATGCTCTACTAATGATCTCAAAACCCATCGTCTATCGGTCTGACGACGATTAGACTCGATTAGACATCCAGGCCAAGACTTCCTCTTCCGTGCGCCGGTCATTGTTTACAGTCTGATTAGCAACTTGAGACGCGAGAATGGAGTTGGAGTTGAGAGACGACATCTGATATCTGTTTATAGAGATTAGCCGAAATGTCGTCTGGACTTAAAACACCTACAAAAAGTATTGATGTTTGTGTATTGTGTGGAGAAACGTTCGACTCGTGTAATAAAAGAAACAAGTCAAGTTGCTAATCGGACTGTAAACAATGACCGGCGCATGGAAGAGGAAGTCTTGGCCCGGATGTCCGCTGGCTACACCGGAAACCCCAAAATATTGGCCGTCTCCCCCAGAGTCTAATCGTCGTCAGACCGACAGACGATGGGTTCAGAGGTTGCAACTAACACTAACTAGCTTCTACTAGATATGTTAGCTAGTGTGCTGATCAGATGTGTTAACAACAAGACAGTGATGGTTAGCTGACCAGACACTAGCCAGATAACATTGATCCGTTGGCCCAACGGTGGCAATGGTCGGCATCGGTCATTGGCATTAGGTCGGAAAAACAGCATAAAGATAAGATACATAATTGGTGGGGGGGTCAGGAAAAAATTGTAATTTAAAACAAATTTCCTGCATTTCTACACCACCTAACCTCTTGGATTAAGTCAAGAAACAGCAACCCTGTATAATGTTAACCAAAAATGTAAAATGATGTTATATTACTAGATTTCAGCATTGAGGTGCTTACCCAGTTTCCATATCCTTTAACAGTTTTCTATTCCTTTTGCTATTATTACTGTCACTCCTATTACTTAAGATCTGTGCAGTTGGGGAAAACATCATGGTTAGTCGGTTCAAAGTGGCTGCAGAGTGGGACCGCTGCTCCTGACAGTGTGAGTGAGTTATGACTCCCTGTGCTGATCGATTAAGGAGCGCTGTCAGGATGAGGCTAAGATTTGTTTTTTTCCCCCTGTGCATTTTTTTCTCTGTCAAAATTAGCTTGAACGCTGCTGTGTGACAAGGTTTGGGTAAGTTACTTTAAAAATATATTCCTCCCTCCCACCTCATCCAAACTGTAATCAGTAATGTAATCCAATAAATTACCCAACTCGTATTAGTTTCAATTACTTTCAGATTACTTTGCCATATTTGAGGTACAAAGGTACAGATAAGAAAAAGTGAAAAATTACAGAGTTCAAGAAATTTATTTCAGGTTTGCATACAAACAAATTTTCTTCTCCGCCACATTTTATAAAGACTCAGAACAGCTGCCACTGTTTAAACAGCCGTCTGAGATTCTAGCTGTGACTTTCACAGTATTCCCATAAATTATCCTCTAATCTGTAAAAAGAATATATTATTTTTTAGGTAATGTGACCAAATACAGTACAGTTGTTTTGTATTTAGAATATGTAATGCTGTTATAATAATTTCGTGAGGCACTAATACTAAAGAAATGTATGTTACTTTATATATATATATATATTTTCAATTCGTTTTTATCGTTCCAGGTCAAGTGGTAGTATATCTAAATCCATCCATCCTTCTCTCGGTGCTGACTGTCGTCTTTTCCAGTAGCAACAACAAAAAAAAAAGAAAACAGTGCTTCTCTCCTGATTCATCTGATTCATCACTGACTGTCATTCAATTAACTGGAGAGCGGAGAGGAGAGGAGAGGAGGGGAGAGGAGAGGAGAGATAGAGATAGATAGAGAATGAGAGGGTAGAAAAACAGAGGCAGAGGAGCTTGGCCGCAAAGAAAGAACGGAGGAAAGAAAGAAAGAGGTGGGATAGGCTGAATGTGAATGATCCAAGTTGATAAAGATATGCTGTAGCAGAAAAGGTGATGAGACAGGGCAAGAGAGAGAGAGGAGAGAGGAGAGAACGAAAAGAGAGAGATGAAGAGGTACTGTAGATAGATGAAGTTAGATAACCAAAGTGGGTCAGCTCAGCGTCCAGCTTGAATAAAGCAGCTCCTTAAACACAGCCTCGGCTGATCTGACACTATGATATACAGCGCAGCCTGGGAGACGGACAGAGACGCAGACAGAGACAGAATACACTCTATTACAAGTTACATTAATTAACAGAGATCGAGGTATTAAAAACAACCGTCTGAGCAGTCTAGAAAATACACCGTGCAGCCTCTCTCCTCGGTAAGAAGAAACATCACGCAAGAAATCAAAACCACACGTTCAGAGGGGGAAAAGTGTATCAAAAGCCAACTTTGTGAATCCCAATTCACAAAGCAAACACAAGATATCTAGGTAATCCTGTAAGGAGGCTCCACCCACAGTCCACCAGGCTGCTGTCCCTACTCCAGTTAAGTTCGTATTCAGGTTAAGCAGTTTACATGCATCTTTGAAAACCTTGCAACTGAGTGTCCCTGTGCCATGAATAAACCAATTAACACAATATTCCTGTCCGCAGAGAGAATGGTCGGCCTGCAAAAATAGTATGAAAAAGTGCAGCCGCCATGCAGCAATCTCTGCAATTTTTTTTGTATTGTTCCATCAAAATGTAGGCTACCCATAATTCTGTGTGAGTCTGAGTTTGCGCAGATGGTAAAAAACAAAAATGAAGTTTGTTTCTATGTCACAGTAACCTGTTTCATATGGGAGTAAGCCAGCCATCTGAGTTAGGACGTATACATGAGTTGACTGAAAACTAGATTATTTAGAGTTACCGGATTGAGAACAGAAGTTTCCTTGTTTTCCCAAAATTGCCAATTTGGCCAATCCTGAGACAAATTTCATCATCATCATCATCTTTTTCTGGTACTGTGTTTTGGGCCAAAGATGACCACAGTGAGAAAAAACCTGCCCCAGAACCTGAAACCAATCCTGCAACAACCTAAAGTAGCAGTGGCTAACTCTGGACAGTAACTCTGGTGTTTGAGGGAGTTTCCATTAATACATACAGTCAGGGCTTGAAATTAACTTTTTTGATCACCAGCCAATGTGGCTACTAGATTTTAAAGTTACCAGCCAATCAGAATATTCACTAGCCAAAATGTTTTTCTTGAAATAACCCAGATTATGAGTGCCACTGGGTTAATTTAAGCATAAGTATTAGTAAAAATAAAAGATATAGCATAATACCGTATTTCCTTTAATAGTGGCCGGTAGTCAATTAAAAGCCGGGTCTCCGATAATGGCCGGGCCATGGTCGACACGAACAAATACAGGCCGGCCCAAATACAGGCCGGGGAAAAAACAAAGGAAACAAGCGCGAATTCGCCATAGCTGTGACCACGTACTGTGCGCGGAAATTTTTGTGGACCAACCAACCGACCAACAGAGCGAGCTATAGTGCTGCTGGTCGCAGCTAAAAACAACGGTGGATACCTGTAAACTCCTGGCAGAAGTCTCTGGAGCATGCTGCCTTCGATAACCGTAATTATGCATTGCGCAGTAACAAAAAAACGGCTACCTAACGAACCCAAACAGAAGCAGATCAGAAAACAAGGAGGCTTCGTACGAAAATATGAGCAAATATACTTATCAAACAGAGGGAATTACAAATAAAGGCCTGTCTCTAATATAAGCCTGCTTCCAATAAAGGCCTGGTAGCCTCTGCAGTTGAGGTAAATAAAGGCCCGGGCCAATATTAGAGGAAATACGGTAGATCTATAAATTACTGTATTTCACTGATATTCATAAATTGCGTTGATTTCAAACTGTGGATTTCATCGATACCAGGCTCTTAACGGCGTCACTGTCCTCCAAAACACCCGTCTTGGCTTGATTGTCAAGCTCTGGAGGTGGCTCTTCACAGTTTTCCTGGTCTTTGACACTCACGACCCGATCGCCATTTGGCATTAAATGTCCTCATTTTCCCCTCCTTTGTTTTCATTTTTATACTCGCGCAATCGATTCTACCACACATGCTTGGATGTAGCCAGTGGTTGTATTACACGTCATGACATAGTGTTCATGGGAAATGTAGGATTAGGACTAGGAGGATTG